>NC_089757.1:1856269-1968769 GCF_040412425.1 Macrobrachium rosenbergii
TTTAGGCACTGTGGCTGTTATTCAGTCATGTATTTTTATCCCAATGATAACCTAGTAATTATAGTTTAAAAGTCATGGCCTGCTCATGCGACAAATAACAATAAACAAGAATAGTCTAAGCAAGATATATATATATATATATATATATATATATATATATATATATATATATATATATATATATATATATATATATACATATATATACACACATATATACATACATATATATATGTGAGCGTGTGTGTGTGTAAAGACCACTATGTTATGCATTAAAAGGGTAGTCTTTGTCACCACTTCCAAAAGGTTCGATGATTCAAGTTAGCTTCGAGAAAGGATCAGACAGGCCTTCCGCATTCTTCGAGTGAGTGGCTGACTGGCTTTCCACCCAAAAAAGGGTAGGGGCGCAGCTCGACTTAGATTAAAGTACGAACGGGGAAAGACACCCGACCTCTTAATAAGGAAAATCCCTTTCTGTGGTTGGGGAGAGAGACGAACGCAATCAACATTCGAATATTATGTCTCTTGCGCGAAATACGTGCAATTAAAGAAAAAGAATTATATTTCATAGACTTATGTGTGGTATCGTTAGCTTGCAGGACTGGAAGTCTGAATAATAATTCTTCATACGCAGAAATATCTTCATGTAAAGAAGTTCATAGTTATGCAGGAATCCCTTCATATAAAAAAAGAGGCGTGCATAGATAAGCAGGAATCCCTTTAAGTAAAAAAGAAGGGCATAGATATGCAGGAATCCCTTCATGTATAAAAGAGGTACATAGATATGCAGGAATCCCTTCACGCAAAAAAAGCTGCACAGATATGCAGGAATCCCTTGATGTATAAAAGAGGTGCATAGATTGTGCAGGAATCCCTTCATGCAAAAAAGCTACATAGATATGCAGGAATCCCTTCATGTATAAAAGCGGTGCATAGATTATGCAGGAATCCCTTCATGCAAAAAAGCTACACAGATATGCAGGAATCCCTTCATGTATAAAAGAGGTGCATAGATATGCAGGAATCCCTTCACGCAAAAAAAGCTGCACAGATATGCAGGAATCCCTTGATGTATAAAAGAGGTGCATAGATTATGCAGGAATCCCTTCATGCAAAAAAACTACATAGATATGCAGGAATCCCTTCATGTATAAAAGCGGTGCATAGATTATGCAGGAATCCCTTCATGCAAAAAAGCTACATAGATATGCAGGAATCCCTTCATGTATAAAAGCGGTGCATAGATTATGCAGGAATCCTTCATGCAAAAAAAGCTACACAGATATGCAGGAATCCCTTCATGTATAAAAGCGGTGCATAGATTATGCAGGAATCCCTTCATGCAAAAAAAGCTACATAGATATGCAGGAATCCTTCATGTATAAAAGCGGTGCATAGATTATGCAGGAATCCCTTCATGCAAAAAAGCTACACAGATATGCAGGAATCCCTTGATGTATAAAAGAGGTGCATAGATTGTGCAGGAATCCCTTCATGCAAAAAAGCTACATAGATATGCAGGAATCCCTTCATGTATAAAAGCGGTGCATAGATTATGCAGGAATCCCTTCATGCAAAAAAGCTACACAGATATGCAGGAATCCCTTGATGTATAAAAGAGGTGCATAGATTATGCAGGAATCCCTTCATGCAAAAAAGCTACATAGATATGCAGGAATCCCTTCATGTATAAAAGCGGTGCATAGATTATGCAGGAATCCCTTCATGCAAAAAAGCTACATAGATATGCAGGAATCCCTTCATGTATAAAAGAGGTGCACAGATATGCTGGAATCCTTTGAAAAAGAAAAGAGATGAATAGAGATTCAGGAACGCCTTCATGCAAAAAAGAGGTGCATAGATATTCAGGAATCCCTTCATGTAGAAAAGAGGTCCATAGATATGTAGGAATCCCTTAACGAAACAGATGGTTTGCAAGAGATTTCTGCTCAAACACTTGACAGCGATTCGTCGAGTCAATAAACACCTTTTAAAGTTCAACATATCCCCAACAAACTAACGGCGTCATTCGTGAACCTGCCATGGCAGCTCAGGGAGAAAGTCCGGGACTGTCGCAAGGAAAGGCACAGACTTTGTATACAACCTCAACCTTCAAAACCTTGCAGGCAGGAAGAGAGACTGGGCAGTGTGTGCGTGTGTGTGTTGACCCTGTAGGTCACTCACCCGAAACCCAAGAAACCCCTGTCCATTATCATGCTTTCTCTCTACCCTTTCCTTGAACCCTCGCCTAATTCCAGAATGCATGACAAAACAACTTCTCATATTTCACGCCTTTTTTTTCTAGAATTATTCTTATAAATGATTGTTTTTACGGCATTCGGAATAATCGGACGCTGAAGGCTTGTTCTGCGGATTTGAAACGTACGTTACTTTGGAATTTGTATGTGAATAAACCGAGTCCAATCTCAAAAGATTAATGACACAAAGGCTACGAAACGGACAGGGGCGGCTTGATCACCTGCCACTTAATTAAGAGACCTTTTGATTTAATGTCATTTGGGTAATGGTTAGTTCATCTTGAGCCTTTAATTCTACCGTCAGTATCCACGAGATATAACAAACATATAATCTTGCTTTTGCTAATGCGTATTATCATCTCAGGCAACACTGCGCCTGTACATTATTGGATGTATGTTTACAATATTCTGTTCAAATGTTGTTATTCTATATACTGAAGCTAAATGTTAAGGGTTCAGGAATGGTAAATATATTTATAGTATATATTTGACTTGTCTGATGGTACTGTGGCGATTGAATTTATCTCTTGAACATCAAATTGGCAACTCACATTTATGTACGTTTAATGATGCCTGAAAGTCAACAATAGAATAAAACTACAGTTCTATGCAGTGTGCGTGTGTGTATAAGGTGATTTTTCCATTTGGGAGAATGATGACAAGAGCCAGAACGAATTGATCTTTACAAAATAATGAACGTCAGATGACGAGAGTAAAATTCAAAGGCATATCTTATCAGCTTTACAGAATCCTTAACAAAGCTCAAGAAAACTATATTCAATGAGCTCATTTAAATCTAGTTTGGATAGATGCGAACACTTGCGGAATGGACCTCCAGTTGCTAACTATGCCCTTCTGGTCCTAAAATCTCGAGCAAAACCAAGTAAAAACATAAAATTAAACGTATAAAATGTTATGTGAAGCAACGATTACTTTTATTCTCAATACGAGTGAACCAACAACAACAGGTTCCTGACGCTCGTGCTTCTGCATATAGTTGTCTTGATTGCAATGGTTGCTCGGCTGATTTTACAATGAAGCTGGCGTTACAGCTTTTCTCAACGACGACGTCGAAACTGCCTTATTTATTCTTTGAAAAGTTAAAGCATAAAATCTGTTCGCCTAATACATACTCTTCTTATACACTTATAGCCACGGACCTAAATTTATAGCATTCTTCTAAACATGAAGCGTATTCACACAGTGTATCTACCAGAAGGCGTCAGCGGGATATGTTAAATATCGGGTGCTTGAAGAACAACAGTTATTAAGTACCCTAAGAATAAGCTAGGCTGACTTTACCATTAATGTTTAAAAGAACTAATGCTTTCAAGATCATAAAATCAGAGCAACAAAAATAAAAAAAAATAAATATAAACAATGGCAATACCTGCAGCAACATTGTAAGTGATTAGATGAAACTGGGAGTTAACTGTTACCCCTGGAGACCGCTCTGTCCGTGACGCTAGTCGCTGGGAGCCTCCTCACGCGCCTCCTCTCTCACCTCAAATGAGCTTCGATCCTCCCACTACCTCTCTTTTTCTCAGTCGCTGTCTGACTGAAAACGACTTTCTCCTAACCGAATACCCTTAACATCCTGCCCCTCAACTTTTTTTTCTTTTCATACTGCTGTTCTTTTCCCATTTTTTTTATATTCTGAAATCTCACCCGGGCTACTACTAGAGAATAACAGAGGTTGTGCGTTTTTTGTAGTCTCAATAAGGTTTACAAAGAGCGTGCACAAGCCGTAACTGGCGCGAAATTAGAGAAGAAGAAAGAGACGGCTTTACCAGAAGCACAGTTAGTTTGTACAGTTTGTTTGAACTGGTTATTCACTCCACATCGACACCTTTAGGTAAGATTTAGGTCTTATAGTTCCCATTAAAACGATTTTGTACGTATGAGTAGCATCAAAGGTCATTCTGTCGTAGAGCGTAACTAGAGATCTTTGTCTTGCAAGAAGAATATGGTCAGCAGACGGCTCTCCGGTTTTGGCAAAGAAAAGATATAAAAGAAAACTGGGAATGAATCATCATTATTTTCAGTCTCTCCAATAAAAATTAAAGTCTAAGGAATTGAGACAAACGGAGGAAACTGACGAATTCTGGCACTCAAAGCCAAAGAAAACGAGTTATTCAGTCTGTCCTCTATTAACAGTTGGCCTAAATACCATTTAATACTCTATGCTGAAAGAAAAAAAGATTAGGCATACCATTAAAACAAACAAAAATGTTAGGTACTCACCATAATCTATCTTATCCAAGCAACGTCAACGGTGCCAGCTTCCCACTTCCTCCTTCCCTGTAAAATGCAGTGAGGCTATTTATCATTATTGCCGAGCGTTATCAGCACTTTCTTTCTGGCAACCTCATGTTACTCTACATTCACCTTCTAAATCGCCATTCTGCAACTTACTTTGATTCTTGAACAGCTAAGCAGACCTCATAATAATAGCCTCAAAATATTCTTACAGATGTTCTCAGCAGCAAGGAAGCCTGTACGGTCGTGAACACATTCGAGCTATATCTTGCTCTAGGCAACACTAGTGCAGAAAGCTGGACATCATCTCGACACCATCAACGAAATCGACTTTGTGTTTGATTCCAAAGTTCTTCCAGTACCCCTTCACTGTTCTATCTGGGCTGGCATCGAGAAGGTAGACCAAGCTCTTCATTGCATGCCACTAATAGTAGGTCTTAAAGACGGCGATGATCTGTTGGTAAATCTGCTGGCTTCTGGATGACTAAGGCATTATCTACAAAGAGGAAGGACGGACTCAGAATTTTGTCTGCAAAGCGGAAGAACCTGCTCAGAATGTTATTTCGTTTGGTGAATCACTCAAGGGCTACAAACCATGCTAATGTGGTTGATGGCAGTCATCATTTGTGCCTACGAGATGGAACACCACTTTGAGAACTGGTGCATCCTCTCTCTCTCTCTCTCTCTCTCTCTGGGTGCGGAAGATCTCTATAATCATTCAGAAGAGAATTGCTCAAGACTTGTTTGGTGCTGTAACCTCCATCAAGAATTTCGTTGTTTCGGGACCTTTTGGAACTCCTTGGTTGCCTCTTCTTCACTACTCACGGCTTTTCCCACACTGGTAGAGAGCAATATCAGCCTGATTCTTTAAATACTCGTACCAATCATGCCATGCAATAAATGCCCCATTGCCATCTGGCCTCCAACAGCTGCCTCTGGTTCATATCCTGGACCCACAAGAACAGCAGCTCTCTATTATCTCCATAACTAACCCACAGCAACGAAAAAAAGCATCCTTCTTCTGAAAGATCACTGAAACTATTGACTGGGCGATTCCTGATGTCTTTGTAACTATTGGCGCCTTTTCTCCCGTTGTTTTACCAAGCAAAATCAAGCCTCTCCACACTCTCACACTTGCACTGTGCTTGAAATGCATGTTTTTGAAGTGTTCACAACGCTTACTTACACAGCACTTCAAGCACTTTGATAGTTTCAAAACTAACACTTATTCACCTCAAAAATCAGCATGTAATTCAACTCGAAATTTCACAGTGCTGGGGGAATTGCTTAATGTGGCACCAGAAGGACAGAATCATCATGTCAAGGCACATACCTATAACTGTCTGGTGGTGAGTGACAACTCTCGGCCTCATTTGTCTGCAAAATGAGTAAAAGTTCGGCATCTCTTCTAGCAGTGCAACACTGCCGCCTCTCAAGCTTCCTAGGTGTGGGTTTTTTCAAAAGTGAAGTCATGGTCATAGTCTAAGAAAGAGAGGATGGTCTTGGTGACTGTTAGAGCAGTTTTATGACTGTATATAAATGTTAGATATTAAACTCTTTAGGAGCAAATGTTGCACAAACAAAAACCATAGACTAGAATATATATATATATATATATATATATATATATATATATATATATATATATATATATATATATATATATATATATATATATATATATATATATATATGCACAGGGTCAACTGTATGTTAGTCAGTCTTTGTTGCCAATCTTTTATTCCTCGAACTTAGGTTACGTGATATTCACCCGTTTTTCTGTATAACTGCTTTGAAGAAATTACAAGATCAGTTTTCAGAACATTTTTACAATTGTCCTAATCCGGAAGGAGGAATGAAAGGTGGTTCTTTGACTTTTTATTTACCTTTCTTTAACTGCCAATTATAAAATTGCAAACAATTTTGCTGTAATATAATTACTTGTGTTTTACAGGATGGAATGGGAAAATCAGCTCTCATAATCTCGCTCATGGTGTTAACAAACTTTAAAACAAACTGTATTTTACATTGCTATTAAAAAAATCCACCTTTTTACACAAAGGATAATGTCAGAGGGTAAAACAACTAAATCAAAATCGTCCATTTTAGCACGAGAAACTGTAAAACGATGGTGATAGGTTTCTCCTCCTCGGAAATGACAAGTCTCTCTTTCTCGAATGAATGAGGTAAAGCACATAGTTCATAACACTAGTTACAAAAGTTGTATGAAAGAGCCTTATGGATGTTTATGTCAACGGTACCTCCATAATCAATCAGAACTAGCTTGGAGTTACATTCACTGTCCTTTTCCTCTTCATATACTGGCCGTTAGGAAGCAAGCAGCTAGAATAAGGTACAAATATTCAAGGGAATAAAGACGATCTCGGCAGCTTTGAGAAACACAAGAAGGAAAATAGAAAATGGGTAAGAAGTGGTCGCAGTCAGAAACCATAACAACCTACAGCTACTGGAAGGCCAGCCAGTAGGACTTTGGACGAATCCTTATATAGTTTTAAACGCAAGCAAATACGATTTTACCAAGGTTGAGACAAGGTATCCTAGGCAGTGTCTTATCTATCAGTGGGAAAACACGTGGATCTACCCCACCCATGCAGTATGCAGCAGGTTGTCTAGAATTATTAATGCATCTAGAATGAGAAGCAAGTTTCAGTGACAAATAACCCAGGATAACTTATAAAAATATACCGGATGGTCTGGGATGCATCTCAGATATTTGTCGAGCTTATTCTTAAACACATCTACGAGAGTAAGATGGAAGAAAGTGAATATGAAAGGAGGTACAGTAAAAGGAAAGAAAGGGGTTGCAGCTAGGGGCCGAAGGCAAGCCGCAAGGAACCTTAAGTAATGCCTACAGTGCACTACATGAGGTGCACTGACGGTACTACCTCCTTACGGAGGAAATCAGCCCTAACTCGAGCGGGAAGTTCATTGAACTTTATGATAAGAACATAACTTAAGCGTATATTTAAAGGAAAAAAACAAGATTATTCTTGGAAACTTGGCCATGGCTGTCGAAAAAAAAAAAAAAAGTTTCTACAAGAACTTGAAAATTTGAACAAAGCATCACGGATCTTTTAAAGATTAGCTGGTGAGGGTTCGGTTCAACATAAGGTAAATAATAAAAAGCATTCAAGTCTTGAAATGGAAAACGATAAAATGATTTAAGATTAAAACATTTAACAAATCAACATTAAACTTGGAAATATCTCCAGCAACCATAAAGGGATCGAAACATCCTGAAATGTGCAGATCAACTTGATGAGTTACCAGGAAGACCCTATAAAATTCTGGAACGATGAATGTGCCATTACGCCTGAAAAGCATCCGTACGTTAGGACGCGATTTATTTATTTCCTTTCCAGAATGTCTAATATGTCTCCTTCCTCCCTTGATGGCTTGGCATTTTGCATGAAATGATCTGTTTTAGGAAAACAGGAGCTGTGACTTACTCTGGCAAAAATTCCTGTGCACTTCATTGCACTTTGTAACCCCTCGTTAAGAGCCGACATATTTTTATATTTCAAATTTTGTTTAGAAAAAATATATAGAAAGCAAGATTTCCTTTCGTTACCAGTAGCAGTCTAGTCTAGATCACCATCTTACGTGGAAAAATTATATTAAAAGTCTATTCTACCCTAAAAATCTATTTGATGAAGCTGCACGAAGCTCGCGCGAACAGATACAACATAGATTGACCTCAAGAGTGAAGCTTAACTTTGGGTCTGCGTATAGATGACCAGACCCCATACCTTCACCTTCATGACGGCTGCAACGATAGAAATAAGGTACAACATCCTTTTCACAAATCTGAGCAAAAGGAGGTGGTAAAGTGTGACCTGAAATCAACCGTTCAGCGAATCTCGCATGTTTTCGTCTTAAATATAAACACCTATCAGCAGTTAGCCAGCTGTGACAGTTCTTCTGCAGACCTTAAAAGTGGAAAATTCTATGAATGATTTAACTTCAATTTAGATGCTATATTTGGTTATTAGCTCCAAGAGCGTTCTGTAGTATTCAGTTTATATCCTATCACAGTAGTCTATTCTTAGTTTTTGCGTTTCGACGAACGACCCTACTTTTAAATACAATAATAATAATAATAATAATAATAATAATAATAATAATAATAATAATAATAATAATAATAATAATAATAATAATAATAATAATAATAATAATAATAATAATAATAATAATAATAATAAATTTCTGCTAGTAGTTTATAAATAAGGCTTATTTGTTTCTTATCCCAGGTTAGAAGGGGAGTGGGAGAATTCTAAAGAAAAAGGTTAAAGCAACAATCCAACAATCTCTGAGGCCAGTAAGGTACGTCAGTCGAGATATTACAGTAAGTTCGTTTACTTCTTGAACGCTTTAAATTTACTTATTTACTGCCGTGGCTGCTTACAAATGTAATGTGGACATGGGCTGAGACTTGGCGCCAAATTCTTTGCGAAACCTTTTACGACAGGTCAGGAGAAAGCTGCAGTCAGGTTATAAGAAGTAAAAAATCCGTTGTTGAAATATATATATATATATATATATATATATATATATATATATATATATATATATATATATATATATATATATATATATATATATATATATATATATATATATATACTCGTTTCCTTTAAATAACTATGAATTCACTTTGGTATGACACGAGTACCATCGCGTTGACCTAGAATTACCACCTAAGCCCCTGACCGGATGGCGCCGATGATCAGAAATGTCGCGATGCCAAACAAACAATCAACCCTAAATAGATTCATGTTGCTTTCTTCCGTCTAGGTGTCTACGCCCAGTACACGAAGGTTCGGTGAATATTTCGACTCTGTCCTCCGATACCACTGGGGAAACCCAGGACTTGGATGAATGCGCCCAAACCTGTTGTTGTGTTGGACGCTAACTTTGTTAACATCGCTCGGCGAGGAGACCGAAGATTTAAAGTATCGGTTCAATATGACAAAGAACCCTTCTCATTTTCGGGACTAAAGACAGAGACTCTCTTGGAAAACAGTCAAGGAAAACGCTCGCAAAAGATTCATTCAAGTTGAGAGAGAGAGAGAGAGAGAGAGAGAGAGAGAGAGAGAGAGAGAGAGAGAGAGAGAGAGAGAGAAAGTAGCCGGTTGTATCTAGGGCAGGCGCGAGCATGCCCGACAGAACTGAACAATGTCAGTAGGTTACCTGCAGGTATAACGCTTTTTCTTGCCAGGAGATGGGACGGACCAATGCAGCCTTTTTCGCCTCGGAAGAAAGCCGATCTAAGGTCAAATCACCGGTGGGACAAGTTCTTCACGACTGGGAAACCCATCCCTGCAAAAAGAAAACTGGTCACCCTTTTTCCTGTTAAGCCTCTCTCTACGTCTTGTAATTTTTTCTGCAAAGCTTGTCTTGAGATCATCCTCCTCTGGAGAAATGGTTTTTTTTTTTTTTGGTCGTTTGCCCTTCTTAATAAGCAGGCGACGACCGTTCTAACCATATAAGGGAGAGTCCAAGTTTATACCTCATAGACGCGCGCCTCAACACTAATGTTAAAGATTAATTTCTCAGTTCTGGTTTTCATTAGGATTCGTCTGACGGTGGTCGTATTCACTCTTCCATATTGAGTAAATCCCTTTTCACTACTCTGGTATACAGAAAAACTCACTTTAGCCTTTAGTCCTATATTGTACAGGTGGGTTTTCAGCTTCTTGTGGAACGGCGGTAATATTTTCTTACAAAAAATGGTGCCGAAATATTCCTTTTCCAATCTATTAGTGTCTCCTTCCCCCGGCTTCCTCACCACCGAATTCCTTCAGTGACTTTTTTTATACCAATGCCATCGTAAGATCGGGAGTCAGTTATTCACGAATGCTATCTTAACTTTAGTGAAGAATTATCTTGAATGGGTTGCCAGTCTAGTTTTACCTTATCAGAAGCCATTCAATTTGGTTATACTACATGTCTCTTACCTAAGTCGACGGCTTACTGAGATGGCAATTAGGCTATTGCTTATTTTGATTAATTTCCTTACCACTCTCTGATGCGAATTCAAGTAATAACTTTACAAAAATCAAAAAGAAAAAAAGGCCAAAGTAATTTTATACTGCTAGCTTTTCCAGTTCTACAATGTCCACAGGCGGGAAGACTGGGTTTCTGTCGACAGGCGTCCCAGAATTCCTCCACAAAACAAGGCCTCGGATGAACCCATCAGCATCCCGAAACATGGTCGAGGACGTCCCATGGGACGCACTAATGAAGTCATCCGCTCGGCAAAACCGCCCGTACAATTCAGCAGTCGAAGCAGCTCCGCGTCTGCAGGTATCAAGAGCTTGCTCCCAAAGAGGTTCCGTGACTGATTTTCAAGAAGTCTTCCAATCATTATTTCATAATAATTGTCGTTGGGGGGTGGGGGGAGTACTTGTAAAGACGTCAGGCGTCTCTTCATTTCGCATCAATCACGTTCATGCATCACACTTATTAACATGTTAAGAATCTCGTGTAAATATTCATATGTAGAATTTCCAGGCCTTTCCGCTGATATATATTTTATCATTGTATGTATGTTATGTCTCTTAAAATTGCTATTTGTTTGACTGTCAACAAACACAAATTGCTCAGAGTGCTGGTCACGGCAATCGGAGGTCGGGCACTACGATTCCGTCCGCACTCTGCCATGTATACCTGAGCCCAGGTAAATAAATCATGTATACCTGAGCCCAGGTAAATAAATCATTACGGGCTGCTCTAGAAGCAAGAGCCCGTGCTGGCACAAGGCCAGCTAAATCTAAAACAACAACAACAAATAAATCATTACGGGCTGCTCTAGGAGCAAGAGCCCGTGCTGGCACAAGGCCAGCTCAATCTAAAATAACAACAAATAAATCGTTAGGGGCTGCTCTAGGAGCAAGAGCCCGTGCTGGCACAAGGCCAGCTAAATCTAAAACAACATAAATAAATCAGTTAATACCCAGTTCGACCTTTTTGTCCTCACAATTGAAAAAAACTGTTTTCTTAACCCCTGTGCGATTGATAAGCAAAATTGTTTTTAGTACCATGAACGAGAATTGCACGTTTCCTCTGTGCGTATCTTACACATTTTTTAAAATACTGTTCTATCTTGTTTTTCCAAAGATTTTCTAGTGGACTAATAAAAAACTGTCACATGACTTACACGGAATTTAATATATCCAGTTTTCAGTATTGTATGGAGAGTTCTTTATAAGGGCTTATTTTTTTAATTATTGTTCTTAATGTTATACGGAATATCTTTGAAATTATCGTAATTTAATAGTACAAGAGTCCTTTTTTCCGTTCGCAATATTCTAATTTCTTGCCTGTATATTCCAGTTGCATCTATTTCATCATCAATATACCCAGGGGCACATATACATGGCACTCAAAACCTTATAGCTTTGGCCAGAATCAAAATGTACATAGGTAGCAATTTTGGAAGGTTTTCTGTAAACACTGTATCTAAAACCATTACTACATTAGACCATTTTCCACTTCCATTGTGAATTTTATTGATGGGACTCATTTAATTTACCGAAAGAAATATTTCCATTTTCGTTCCGTGGTAAAATACGTATATTACTTTGTGAACGTAACTGAATTGTATTACTTTGTGTGGAATGATTTTGTTTAATATTGTTTTCAAAATTTATCTTTATAAAGAGCTTAACACTGGAAATAATGGGATACCCATAGCCATTACAAAATTTCCATAATAAATTTTCCGTTGAATTCACACTTACATTCTTACGCCATATTTTAATAAATTCTATTGAAGTATCATTGAAATATGACATATCTAGTCTGCTCTCCAAGATATTCGATTAAATTTCTAAGAGATCATCAAAAGACTCCTTTGTGAATAATAGCACTACACCAAACCTCACATGCCTAGACTCTTTAATATTTTATACATTTAATTATTTACTCAAACTGTACCTAGAGATGGTTTTGATATAAAAACCTTTTTGTTCTGCCATCTCGTAACAAATGGTGTCCATCCCCGGACTGCTGAAACCAGTTAATGTCACGGCTGTTTTCAAGACTTGCGCACTGGAGAACATAAACAAACTCGCCTCGACATGAGAGCTTATACAATTGAGATCCCGTGTAAGGAATTTAATAAAAAAATTATGTGAAACGAAAATACAAGGATTTCGATGTACGATTGAAAAATAAATTTAGAGACGGCACACAGTCAGCAGTTGAAGAACATGAATAAATATACCACGCTACCATCTGAAAAACTGCAAGAAATCACGTTCTGTCGTAGAACGAAACTGCTGAATCGTGTTGAATACGGAAAGAAGAAAAATTATGTCGATTTTCAGGCCAGGGGCCTACGTATCGGACGAGCCACTTGTGAATGATGTTTTTTGACAATGAGTTGTAAACAAGTTTAATGTTCATGTACTGCCACCACAGATTTGACTGTAACAACTTAACGCTTTCTCTGTATCACTTGACCTTGAAGTGTCGAGAGAACACGAGAGCGCTCGTTGCAATCCTGCTTTCAGTTCAATGATTATATACATACATACATACGAGTACAATATATATTTATCACGGTGATGTGATAAAAATTCATATATGTATGTATTTATGTGTATACAGTATAGAAATATATATATATATATATATATATATATATATATATATATATATATATATATATATATATATATGAAGATAAAAAGGCCTATAAAACACTATTTGAACGTGCCCTGAAATATATGGTTGCAACGTTCAAATAGTGTTTAATGGGCCTTTTTATCTTCATATTATACTGTAGTATTACAGTAAAAGACATTCATATATATATATATATATATATATATATATATATATATATATATATATATATATATATATATATATATATATAATTATATATATATATATATATATATATATTATACATAAATATAAATGTACATATGTGTATATATATATAATATATATATTATATATATATATATATATATATATATATATATATATATATATATATAAATGTACATATGTGATATATATATATATATATATATATATATATATATATATATATATATAATATATATTTAAAATATATTACATATATATATGTAATATATAAATATATATGTAAACGTGTGTATAATAATGTATATGTTAAATGCATGTACAAATATACATACATACAATGTATATATATTTATATGTATGTATGTATACACACACTATATATATATATATATATATATATATATATATATATATATATATATATACAGTATATATATATATATATATATATATATATATATATATATATATATATACTGTATATATAATAATTTTTACCTGTTATATGGATGGGAAGATGTCTTTGAGTTTGAGTATTTTTTGGAGTATATTTTATTAATAAAATTTTGGTATTCCTAGAAATATCATAAATAAACCAATCTGGGAGACCGGAGCTAAAACTGTGAAATCTTCAGGACCAGTTAGGCTTCGGCAAGACGAGCATAAGATAGAAAGTATAAGTATAGAAACCGTTGCTTCCAAATGTTTGCCTTCAATCCTTCGCTCAAAACTTCGGGACGGACGACTTAAGTGTTCCTCACTGCCGTTGTGTGTCTTCAAAAAGCCAAAAGTGGAAGGTCACTCTTGATAATCGTTCACACAAAAGCTAGACAGGAATCTGACCTGGCTCGGCCCGGTCCCTCGAGCACTAGAAGAAAATGCAAAATAAGTAACAGAGGAATTGCGCCATTTTCGGCGTTACTGCTTGAATATGGTCTTCAGCAAGGATTCTGGGACGAAATTACTAGCGTGAGTAATTTACAATCAATCAGTCAGTATATGAAATAATTAAAATTTTCGCTAATGTTACCAAATAATCAAATTAGTTATTTCACATAACACGAGTCGCAAATACGTCGTCTGAAATGAGGATTTTTATTTCAAGTAGGAGAGAGTGATTGCTACTGATGAGTAGCATGTAAAGGTGTAGAGTGGGTTTTTCAATTCTGCTAAAGAATCTTACGCAAGAACAAGCAGGTGAAACTGGCACCTACACAGTACAACGCTTAAAGCAAGTTGACTGATTAATTGTAAATTACTTACGCTAGTAATTTCGCCCTAAAATCCTTGCTGAAGATCACAATCAAGCAGCAATACCGCAAGCGGCACACAATTACTCTGTTATTTATTTTCCACTTGCTTCTAGTGCTCAAGGGACCAGGCCGAGCCAGATCAGATTCCCGTCTAGATTTTGGCTTTTTGAAGGCACATAACAGCGGTGAGGAACACATAAGTCGTCCGTCCTGAAGTTTGAGCGAAAAAACTGAAGACAAACATTTGGAAGCAAAGGTTTCTCTACTCTCAATCTTTTCCTCGTCTTACAGAAGCCTAACGGTCCTACAGATTTCCCGGTTTTAGTTCTGGTCTTCCAAATTTATTTACTTACACTAATTCTCATTAATAATACCAAAATTTTAATTCGATAGATTCCAAAAAATGACTCGGGCATCTTACCATCCACATAACAGGCCGAAACGTTCAAGTGGTCTAATCAATTCTACTTATCGAGGTTTCCACATCGATCTGGTTTTTCTAGGATCTCGGTTTAGGATCCATTGCCTATTGTCAACACACTTCTTCACCCTGTTCTCGATACCGCTGGTCAGAAACCTTGGAGATGATTTCTCTTCATCGAAAAAAAAAAAAAAAAAGATAATTGCCATGCCGTCTCTCGCGGTTTCATTAGCTCTTAGTAGTTTCGTTTTTCGTTTGTTAAACTTGGCCATCATAGATACTTTACGACCTTTTGGCAACGCCGTCAACTTTCTACCTCGAGAAATGTGGTGAGGTTGCTTGGCATCTTTTGCCGTAGGCTGTGCAAGAGTTTTTCCGCGGCATTTAATACTCACACACTCACCGCAGTTACCTTAGCCCTTAATAAAACGAGGATCACCATTTGATTAAAACATAATAAGAAATAAAATAGCAAAATCCACATTTGTGGACATTCTCGACAAGGGGAAAAAATTACAAAATTGTGATAAATAATTGTCCCTAAATTCACGCTCACTCTGACTTATGCATAAATAAACTACGTGCTTCACACGTTTTTAACTGACTTATAAATGTTCTTGACAATCTGGAGGCTATACAACCACTGTCCTTTCCCCGCGGTCTTTTGCAACATTCACAAATGTATATAAAAGATATTTTCTAAGAAAGATTTGAAAATAAAACTGCTAAAATACATTAAACTGATAGCGATGCCCGCCTTACTTTAACAGTTTGGTCGATTTCAGCATTTGCAGTCTGGAAATAAGTAAACGGAAATCTCTGTAAACTGCGTTGGCTGGAGTTAGTTCTGAAGCGGCGAACATTTGTAAACATTTCCACTGAACTACTTCAAGTTACATCTGCCCAAGTCTGAAACACCATCCTCATTTACTCCGCAGCAGAAAGCTCAAAAAGCAAGTTTTCTTGTGAAACATTTGGTTTGAGTCTTTTGATTTACTTGAGAGGAGTCTGAAGCAGGTGAGGATGAACCGACGCAGAAGCCTTACAGACGTTGATTACAGTCAAGCAGTGTTTTGTCGTTATTTAGCCGAATAACTGTAATTTGCATTTGCCACACACTATATATATATATATATATATATATATATATATATATATATATATATATATATATATATATATATATATATATATATATATATATATATATATATATATATATATATATATATATATATATATATATATATATATATACATACACACACACATATATATATATATAATATATACTAGCTGACCAACCCAGCGCTGCCTGCGAAAACTCTGAATGAAGTCTACGTTTAGGGGGAGGGAAAAAGGAGGGGGAGGGGAAGGAAAGAGGGAGGGGGAGGGGGAAGAGGAGGGGAGGAAGAAGGGAGAAAAGGAGGGATTTGTGTTGGTGGTCTGAGTGACAGTTCCACTTTTTTCATACAAACATCTAGCCTTCGAAGTCATGGGTGAACTAACAAGTATTAATGTGGTGACTGTCTCTTTTATCCAGGAATTATTGAACTATCTGTCTCTTTTATCCAGGTATTACTGTGATGACTGTCCCTTTTATCCAGAAATTACTGTGGTGACTGCCCCTATTTAACCAGGTATTACTTCGCTGTCTGCCCCTTTTATCCAGGTATTGCTATGCTGTCCATCCCCTTTAACCAGATATTACTGTACTGCCTGTCCCCTTTAACCAGGTATTACTGTACTCTGTCCCTTTTATCCAGGTATTACTGTGCTGCCTGACACCTTTAACCAGGTATTACTGTGCTGTCTGTCCCTTTTATCCAAGTATTACTGTGGTGACTGTCCCTTTTATCCAGGTATTACTAAGCTGTCTATCCCCTTTAACCAGGTATTACTGTGCTGTCTGTCCTTATCCAGATGAAACAAGGGAACAAAGTAGTTGGAGAAGAAATTTAGAAGAAATGGTAAAAGAAGATGAAGTTGATAGGAATTAGAACATAAGAAAAAAAGCAAACTGGAAAAGAAGGAATGGCTTGCACATAGGAAAGTGAGACTCAACAGGAGATCAGGCTTCCCTAGGATGCTTAGAAGTGTGAATACATCACAAGAGTATTATCATGATAATAGACATAAGAAAGACAAAAGATAAATTGAAAGATAAAGATAAGAGGAAGGTAAAGGAGAGATTTGAACAGGTGCAGGAGGAACTGAAAAGCAATAGAACTCAAAGACTGATCGGAATGCAAAAGAGGTATAAGGGCAGTCAGGCACAGGTCAGGTGCATGGCTGCTTAATAGCCTTCAGAAGAGGCTCAAGTTGAAAACGCTGAGGAAAGCCAGAAGCCCTAGAAAGAATCTCTATTGAAGGGAGAAAAATCTGAGCAAAAAGTAATCACCTTTCACCTGGAACCCAATCAGTCCAAGATCGACAGCAGGATCTTCTGTGATTTGGAGTGCTACTGATGGGTTCTCTCCTTCAACATTTGGCAGTATATTGAAGGTAAGACTTTCATCTCGATTCACCTTACACAAAACAGAGGTGGTGGTAATCATATAATCTATGGGGTACTGTTATCATAGCTGTATTTCCCGAGTCAGGTGGGAGGACGACAGTGTGTGAAAAGTAAGTAAAAAATTAATAGGACCATTCCTTTTGGGTGTTTGAGTGTCTATAGTTTTCCATTCAGTTTCTACTTCTGTCCGCATGAGTGGACAGGTGGGGGTGGGTGATATATAACAGAGAGATAAGTATTTAAAAAATAATGAATCTTACCTCTGTATTATGATGGCTGATTCCTGCATTGAGCAAAGGAGCCAGGAAAGGTGTGAGGGCAAATATATTAACCCCAAGAAAACCATAAAATTTCACCAGGAATAAGACGCTACTTACCTAATGATTAGCATCCATCTGCTGGTACTGCCGCCAAACGAGGACTAATTCATTAGGTAGCAAGACCTCTGAACAAGGCTGGAGGTTCCTTGCTAGGGATACCACTAACACTCCGATGCAAGTGGGAGACAAGGCCTTGTGCCTAAGCCAGCAGAGTAACGACAGTAAATGAAGGCTCTCACCTAATACAACACAGGTACCTTCATGCTCCCAAAAACTCGACAATTTCCTAACTAAATAGGGAAGGTTAGAATACAGCTACCTAACTGTTCAGGATATGAGTTCCCATGCCATAATGAGAGGCAAAAGAGCTTGGGGAGGTTTTGGTGAAACCATACCTCCTGGCTGTTTGAGTCTGTGCAGTAGATAACGCTGAGCCAATCTTCAGGAGGGCAACATATGCCGACGGAGAAGAATCTTGCACTAGCTCCTCTTCTTCCGATGACAAGTGCAAAGCCGAAGGGTCTCAGGGAGTCTTCGATGGAACATGTTTCTTAAAAAAGATCTAAAATACTATTCAGCTGGTGCTGAACTGGTTCTGCAGAAGGGTCTAACTCCTTGTCTGCAAATGAAGAGACTTGATGAGAGAGAATTGGTGCCAAGCGTGTAGCAGGAGTTGGAGCTGAGCAGACAGGTGGAAGTGGGTGCCAGCCGACGGGTGCTACTGGGAGCTCATGGGATAACAGAAGTTCAAACAATTCAAGGATGCTACTGGGTGCTTATAATGACAGGGAAACTATGAATGAGGTTGAATTTATACAATTTTGGGACAGAGCAGCTTTTCCAAATAATGAATGGCACCTGGTCCCTCCTTCAATAGGAATTCAGAAACTGCCAAAGAAGACAGTTAACTTGCCTGTGAATATAACAGTAAAAGCCATAGAAGAAACCTTTTCCCAGTTTAGTGGAAAATATAGCAGTACAACAATTTTATGAGAACCAATTCCCTCTCCAGGTGGCTCTAGCCGTATGTCTCTTCACTTTTAAAACAATCAGTCATGTGAAGGCAGATTTTCAGAATTTTGTGGTGACTGGGAAGCAAGAGTTAATAGCAGAAATAAAGCCATTTGTCTTCACCGTCCCAGAATCTGATAACTCTACAAAGGAATAGGCAACACACATCCTTCATTTTAGGAGGAAAACCTTCCTTTGGATGTGGATACCCAGCAATTTGGTATCTGTTTGAGAAAAATCTCAGATGGGATAGCCATGACCAAATTTCATTCTAAGCCCTATCTTCTCAGTATTATAACTTCTACTACTGTGCTGGAAGTAGCTATTAGAAAGCATCCACAATCTTCCAGAACAATGTTCATTGCTGTACCCAAAAACGCTTACACAAACCCGATGGGCAGCACAGTGATTTTAAGAAGTGTAGCATTAAGGCACAAAAGGAAGCATTGGTGGGCTCCAACATGTCGCGCCCCAATGTAACCACCATATTATATTCTTCCTCCTTCTGTCGGGAGCTTTTTCAAGGGTATTGTTGCTTAACTCACTGAATGAGCCTGCCAACAGAATTGCATAATACATGCTCTTCTTGGGAAACTAGAACCTGGGAAACTATACACCCGAGAGTTTCCTCTTCCTAAGCAAAGAAAGCTCAGTATGACTTAAGCCTCTAGTCACTCCTAAAGGATCCCTTCAACAACAGAAGAGATGACAACAGCAGCAGCAGCACCACTTTTGAAGTTGACAAAGATGCTCCTACAGGGAAAAGGAAAACCAACTCCTGGACAGCCTATTAAAGGCAGGGAAAGAGGTGAAGCCCAAAAGGACTTGCATGGTTAGACATCGTCTTCTTCAGCATCACATGCAGTGGAAGTCCCCCCCCTTGGAGTCACAATATTATCTTCAATGGGCCAGGGTGGAAATGGTCTCACATTCTCCCCCTCTAAAGGGGTTTTTCCAAAAACCAGACCCCTTCTTGGAAGAATATGTGCAGAAAGCCCTCTTAAAGCATGTCTCTTCAGTGTCCCTAAGAAGGATTCCCCAAAATGAAGGGTGATCCTCGACATGTCAAGTTTGAACAAACATTGTTTGCCACAATTTCCAGATGACTACTGTTGCCCAAGTATGTTTGCTTATTCTGCAAGGGACCTGGGCCATCTCCGTATGTCTGAAAGATGAATACTGGCAAGTCACTATGCCATTCCTTTCTGCCCCTTCCTGGGGTTTCAGGTAGGGAAGGAAATGTACTTCCAGGTTAAACATTGCCCATGAATCTTTACACAATTTCCAGCAATAGTTGTCCAGGAGCCCAGGAAAGGAGTTCAACAGGTGGCCTACCTGATGACTAGTTAATCTAGGCAGCCACCAGAGAAGAGTGCTTATGAAACCTGAAAATGACGTTTTAATGATAAAAAAAGTTTTATATATACTTACCAAGCAATTACATAGCTACTAGCTTCTTATCACAGCAGTCCAAAAATTTAAATTTTGCAGTGGCACCACCATCGCTAGTGTAGGTGACAAGGTCCTGCCCACTATCGGGTCTGACAGGTACAACTCTGCAAGAAATTTCAATTCGTTTTAGCCCTGATGTCCATCTGTGGGGAAGGAGGGAAGGCTCTAATTATGTAGTTGCTCGAGAGTCACTTTAAAATGACGACCAAGTTCCAGGAGACTGCACCGGGATTCTCTGTTTTAGGAGTCTCAAAAGACTTGATGAGATCGCTAATATCCTGATTCACGGATAGGTTTAGGCCTCTATGCTTGAATACAGAGCTAAGCAGAGCTCCCCAACCTATGTCTGAAGCATCAGAAAAGAATTCTAGGGTGGGGTTCAGGAAGAATTGCAGGGGCCTCATGTGGAGCCTGCCCAACTTCACAAACTGTTCCACCGAAGCCAAAGTGCCCAGAAGGCTCATCCACTGAAGAGCTGAGTAGATTGAGAGACTGAGAAACTCTTGTAACAAGAGTTAGGAGACATGACTCGACTCTTTTGGGGGAGAGAAAAGCCTGAAAAACCCAAGAGTCCACAGTCATTCCCAAATAGAGAATACTCTGAGTCGGAGTCATCTCAGGCTTTTGAGCATTGATCAGATTGCCTAACTCCTGTGTTAGGCAGAGAGTCCTTTTCAAGTCTTTTGCGCATTGTTCCTCTGACGAAGAGTGGAGAAGCCAGTCATCCAGTTAGAGGGATACACTGATCCAGAGAAGGTGAAGCCACTTGCCAAGAGGACTGAGAATTCAAGTAAAGACGTGGGGCCAGGCCAAGAACAGTGCCCAAAATTGGAGAACCCTGCCCTGAAAAACAAACCTAGGGAACTTTCTCGAGTCCAGATGGATGGGGACATGAAAATAGGCATCCTGCATGTCCAGGGTGATCATCCAGTCACCCTGATGGAGAGAGGACATGACAGAATGGTTCGTTTCCGTATGAAACTTTGTCTTCAGCACAAACAAATTCAGGGCGCTGACATCCAGTACGGGTCTCCAGCACCCCGATGACTTGGGAACTACAAAAAGTCTGCTGTAGAATCCTTCTGATGACTGGCCCACTACCTCCTCCACTGCTCCTTTGCAAAGGAGAGATTCGACTTCTTGGGCAAGGGCTGAAAACTTCTTGGATCACGCTGAGTAAGCTGTCAAGGTGGTCGTCGACTCGGAAAGCGGTGGCTTCTCTTTGAGAGGAATGGAGTAGCCTGGCTTCAAAACTTGTACTACCCAAGGTTTTGCCCCTCTGCAACTCCATTCCTTCCAAAATCAGTGCAACCTGGCACATACCAGGGCGAGAAGGGCACAGTTTTCACTTGTTAGTGGCCAGTTTGGCAGACGACTTCTTGAAGGACTTCAATGGGGGACGAAGGTTGGAACATGGTCTACACTGGGATCTGGCTCGTCCTCCTCAAAAGGGATGGGGTTGCAGAGGAGAGAAGGACTTAGGAACTACTGTAGGAGCTATCTTGGGATGCTTTGAGGATTGCGCCAGCAAATCACGGGTCGATTTCTTCTGCAATGCAGACAGAACCTCTTTTGCAGTGTCCTGATGGAAGAGGTGGGCTTGTTGAGCAGAGCAAACATAACAGCTGCCTTCTGAGTCATGGTAACTCCTTTGGTAGCAAAAGAGCACCACAGCTCCTGCTTCTTCAGAGAGCCCATCCCATACAATGATGCAAGCTCTGCTGAGCCATCCCTAACCGCCTTGTCTGCACAAGACAGTACATTCAACCAATCTGGACAGTCCTCAATCTTCCTTGCCAGCATTCCCATCATCCAGTCAAGGAAGCTAAAGATCTCCAGAACCTTGAAGACATTCCTTACAAGATGATCCAACTCTGGAGAGTAGAACATCACCTTAGCAGAGGCGAAAGCAGTGCTTCGCGTAGCGTCGAGCAAGCCAGAGAAGTTCCCCTGGGAGGAGGCAGACACTCCCAAGGAAGGAGCTTCTCTGGTGGCATGAAAACGGTACCTTCTCTTGAGTAGCTTAGGAGGAGGAAGGCAAATGTAGCCTTGCCTGAGTCCCTTTTAGAAGCCAACTACTTGTCAACCTCTTTCAAGGCTTTCTTCGAGGAAGAGGAGAGGACTAACTTGGGGAGGCAAGAATCATTTGCTTGCTTCCTCATCAGAAAGGTGGACGTGGGTAAATCTGGAGGCAAAGGTAGAAAAGTCAGGGAAATTAGCTAAAAAGAACCTGAGAAGGCTCGAATATGCGGAGGAAGGGGCAGAATCATGGTCAGCTTCTTCCTAATCAGACGAGACAGGCGACAGATTGGCTTCCTCATTCTTGGCGACAGTCATCATCTTCAAAAAACCCATAAGATTCTCTAGCTGGTGCTGAATCGGGCCTAAAGAAGAATCCTCTAGAGCCAATGCAAGTGGATGAGGAGACGATGGCACCAAACGCTTCAGAGGAGCGCCAACTGATCCACAGTTGGTGCCGAGCGAGCAGAAGTTGGCATTGAATGAGCTGGCACAGAAGCCTGAGTCAGTGCAGTTGGTGCCAGGTGCTCGGGAGGGGGTAGGCGCCAAGGAACATGAGAGCGCTTAGGGGAGGGGATGAGCGCTTACAATGAGAGTCCGAGCGCTTTGGCAACAAAACCGGGCATTCTCCAGATCCGAGAGACTCTGGACTGCCCCAAGTTGACTGGCGATACCGCACTGACGAAACAGAAGGAGGTGGAACAGTGAAGCTGCAGGAGGGCTTAAACCTCTTGACAGGAGGTGGAGAGCTGTTCACACCAGCTGAATGCCTCTTCAAAGGATGAGAGGCGGAAGACTGATGCTGACGACGCCTCCCATCAGATGAAGAATCCTCAGAACCTGACAACAGACAATGAGCACTAAAAGAGACTCCTTTCCAGTGGTGCTCTGTCACAGCCTGGGACTGGGCACCAGGCTTGATGGAGGGGGTGACTGCCCATGGGAAAATCCTACCAGCCTCCCTACAACCTCCGGTATGTCTTCTCCCGGGTGCAGGGGAGCGGGACAGGGACCTTTGCCTAGGAGCATTGGTAGGACAGATAGCCACCTCCTTGGAAAGCACAACAATCTCACTCTGCACTGCACTTGCACTGGGTACACTTGAAGCTTTGTCTACAAAAGCTTTAAAAGACATACTTAGTTAGTTCCATGATTGTATCAGCCAGGAACTCAAACTTTTTATCGAACCTAGATTCGAAACTGGCAATGGTGTTGCTATCAGAAGCATGGGAACCTGGTTAAGGAGTGTGTGATAAGACAGCAGGAGGGCTAAGAATGGGAGACAATGAAGGGATAAGAGGGGAAGAAATAGCGCTACCCTCGACCACTGAAAGCAAAGGAATATTCTCTATACTAGCTCTGTTTTCGGCTCTAAGAGCCGTCTTCCTCTTTCTATCTCTATCAAGCATATCTGGATGAGATCTAAATACCTTCCACTGATGGTCATCCCAGTCCTGGCATTCTGGACATGTAACCTCCCTATTACATTCCTGCTCCATACATTTGATGCACTTAGTGTAAGAATTGTAAGTCACCTTAACTACTCTAGTCTTGCAACCTTCAGTACAAAACCAAACACTAGATGAACTAGAATCTGACATCTTAATTAGGAATTATGTTGACCAAAGATAACAAATAACTAATAAAAAAAAGGCCACACAAAACTCGAATACTTCACCAATACTGGAACAAAAAAATCCAAAAAATTATAAAAGGGACTACCCAAAAACCACGTATGTTGATCGGGAGCTGGCAGAAAACGAATTGAAATTTCCTGCTGAGTTGTACCTGTCAGTCCCGATAGTAGGCAGGACCCTGTCACCGATACTGGCGATTGTGGCGCCACTGCAAAATTTGAATTTTTGGACTGCT
The DNA here is from genome assembly GCF_040412425.1 of Macrobrachium rosenbergii. Taxonomy (NCBI): domain Eukaryota; kingdom Metazoa; phylum Arthropoda; class Malacostraca; order Decapoda; family Palaemonidae; genus Macrobrachium; species Macrobrachium rosenbergii. The sequence continues at coordinate 1,880,521 of NC_089757.1, forward strand.
GTGGTAGGAAGCTAGTAGCTATGTGATTGCTTGGTAAGTCACTAATATAAAAATGGTAATTAACCGGCTCCAGTCAAAATGTTTCCTAATAAATTGGAACAAATCCCGCCTTTACACTTAAGACATTTTCTGTGGCTGGGACGTTGTTGGGATTCTTTTGGCAGCCAGTTGTCCCTTCGCACCAGCACTCGAAAATAATAAGGACGGACCTGAAAAAGTTCCATGCACAGTCCAGACACAAACTAACTGAGTCAGTTAGTTTGTGTCTGTGGTAGACCAATCCTCAGACTGCAACTGAAGCATGTAAACAGAGCCTGGCTCTCTCATACAAGTAAAAGGATTCATGAGTCAGAGTTGGGAAGGTATTGTGTCGTAGACCTGGAAGAGGTCTCTGGCCAAACAGGTCGACCTGACTCCACTGTCCATACAACTGATGATACACGTGGATGCCTCCTTGACAGGTTGAGGAAGCCATTGGGAGGATCGTCAGGTAGCGGGAAGTTGGTCACCTGTTCTCAGGAAGTGATATCTTTTGTTGGTCTTAGACAATATGACTACAATGTCTTGCGTCATGAAGCTGGGCTCATGCCCAGCCCCTCTAAATGCAGTACGGTCACCACCCTACTTATGAACATTCATGTTACGAACATTCAGATACGACAAGGCTGAAAGTTAAAATTGTGTTTGGAGCGTTACCCTTGGCCACCAGTAACTTAAATTTTGCTCTGCGTGCCTATTTTTCCTAAGAATTTTTGCCACACGAGGAAGAAGAACCTGTTCCTTTAGCCCCTTCCCTGATTATCCCAAGCATTCTCATGATTAACTACCATGTATTCTTCTTACAATCACGAGAATACTTGTCCATAGGCTACTCATACAATATTCCTACTTATTTCTAACTTCCTGACTTAACTTCTTTGATCAATTCCTGTTTTCTATATTTCCTCTCCCCATAGAAAATGTTTAGTATGCATTTTTGTCAATAGATGGCAGTGTTTATTGTTTACTTAATGAACTTCCAGTGTTAGATGCTGCTCCTGTGAAATTCTCTCCAGGTTCATAACTTTCAAAGCATGGAAAAAGTACTAAATTTTGAATGTTGCAAGAATCTAAATTTTATTTTCTTCTTTCTACCTTCCTAACATCCAAGTAATTCTTTATAATACTGCGTGATTTAAAAATACGGTGAAAATGGTATAACCTATGACTCCCAAGTTATCTTGGAAAATGTAAACACGACATATTTCAAAGTTTATATCTTTCTAAGTTTTATCAATTTTCAACAAAAGTCATGCATATTACAAACCAACTTATGAACAATTCAAGGTACAAACAGCTGTCCGGAACGTAACTTGTTTGTCAGTTGGGTAATGACTATAATGGCTCAAGCAAGAAAGTGATACTTGTTAGCAATTCACCTGTCAAGGAGTATGGCAGCCTCGACCGAATGGATGTAGGACAAACATTCCTTTCAATTATTTGCCAACATCCTTCCACATCTGGCAGTGGACCTGTTTACCACATGCGAGAACCATCAAATTCCAGTGTGTGTGTCTCCAAACAGGCAACAGCAAGACTGAAACAAATGGAGGACAATATACCTTTCCACCATTGTCCCTGATTTCAAAGGCTTGGAGCAAACTACTAGCTTTCAACAGAGCAGCTTACTTAGTGGCCCTGAATTGGCAGAACAACCATTGGTTCCTTTTGCTTCAACAACGAGCGCAAAAATCTATTCCATTACTGTCTGCTGTTCTGTCTTGGACAGGAGGAGGGAAAGTTGTCTAAACAAACATCCTCCTGTGCAGTGCCCTTAAAGTGCAGATTTTTAAAAATCTAGTCTACGATGAAGATTTTTCACCCAAGATTACTGGGTACCTACAGCAAAAAACTATGGACTCCATTTATCCAACAATGCCAGCCTGTATAGAAAGTGTGGTTAGATTATCTCCACGCTGACAGCCCAGCTTAAATCTCAATTGAAAACTTGCTTTATAGTTTTGGAATTGAAGTGGGCCCAGTACAACTACAGTACAACTCATATGCTCCAAAATGCATTTTTCTCGACTTGGATGGGGACAATGCACGCTGAGTGAGAGCAATTTGTTAACAGTCAATCAAATAATATCAAGAGACATAATGTACATACAGTGATAAAGTATATATTGGCGAAAAGGCCAGGAAATTCTACATACAAATATATACATGAGATTCTTGCTGCGTTGATAGATGCGATACATGATCGTAATTAATGGGTAAAGACGTCTTTACACTTATACATCTAGCTGTCCTTTTCTATTGTCGCCTGGGCCATCATTCCTGGTCAAGAATGAGAACCCTTTAAAGAGAAAATACCGAAATATGGATGGGGGGAAAGGGTACTACTTTCCCGGGGCCCAGCAGTCTGGGGTGCCCTTGACAGCAGCTTATTTATTTCCACTATTCTTTTTTGAGAATAAACACAATCAAAGGATGAAGGATGCTCAAGGGGCCCATGCTCCCCTTACAATTAAATTAACTGAACAAAATGGCAGAAACCACATACACATAACCGTGATCTTGTAATCAGTATAGCATGAAGAAAACTGGCAAATAATTAGGGGAACATTGGTAAACATCAGTGGAGTCAGAAAGTTACAAACTACTCTGTATGTGATATGAACCTGTTGTCACCCTGTTGCCACCTTGAACGGTTCGGTTTCATTAGATATTTGCTAGGGGTTGGCCTGCAACTTCACTCTTAAGGTAACTGGTGAACGATTTCTGTGATCTGTTATCATCCTATTATTTCCACAATATGTTAGATGAACTGCGAAAAATATATATCTGAAAGCCTGATTAATGTAGTGTACGAATACCTCCAACTTCTAGTGAAACTAAAGGTTTGGGATGTGTAACTTTTCCCTTCTCAGTTTATGTATACAGTATATCTGTACTATTGATTGAGTTACCCTTACAGCATGATTTGCGATGCGTTATTATGAGTCAGCCGAGTTCTTTTGGTGTATTTGCTTTGAGAGTTTTATTATTATTATTATTATTCGTACTTCCACTTACTCTTGCAATAAATTCATACAAACTGAGTTTGATACATTCCTAATATTTATTTAATTTAAACCTGTAGCTGGACACTTGAATCGTGTGAGGCCTGTGATGGTGGTGATCTAGATCTTGGTGGTGATGGCGTAGGCTCCCGGGGTTACAGGAAGACTGCGGGAGGGGTGAAAATTTTATGAAAGTACCAGGGCCTGAGAGGATGATGCTCAGGCCCTGATTCTGGTAAGGAAACTCTAGGTATTTCGGATAAAAACATTATGCCTGGTTCAAGCACTCACGGTTTAAGTGTCATGGCAAACATCCCTGATGGCCCGCTTTTCCTACACCCTTGCACAAACAAACCACTTCCTCTACATAGGGTGAGAATTATTTGTTCCTCATTAACACAGCAAACCCTCACTTCTTTCCTAAGTCGCATGACATCCCGGAGGAAAGGACACCATTGCCTTTCTACAAAAAAAGTTTCTTTCAAAGAAGTCCTAGTGTGTTAGTGTGGTATTCAGAGGCAGTATTTCAGGACGACTGAATCGGGCAGGTAAAGCAGCACGGTCCTGGTCGTTTCGGCCGTAAGTCACTTTAGGCCGTAACATCCAAAACAATGTAAGACGTTATGTTTATGGTATTTACCATTATTATTTCATGTTTTACGTACACCCCCAAGGGGCTGGTACTAAAAACGGCGCCCATTTTGCACGTAAACGTGCCTACTGCCGAAACGACTCGAATGCAAGCAGCATTGGTCGAGGTGGTTACCTCGGTAAATTTCTCAAACGTAGCCCTAAGACTAGCTACATCGGCTTCTAATTTGCCAAACCTTGTAGCCTGAACAATACGGGGAGCTTTGAGAGGAGGAAATTTTGGAGGAGAAGCATTACTAGAAAAATGGGGAGAACGAGAAGAGTTGCTATCTGGCAGGTTGTGAAAAGACGAGAAAATCTTACTCCTAACCTCACTTCCTGTCCTAAAGTTTGAAGAATTTTTTTCAGCCTTTTCCTGTCCCTGTCTGCTTCTCGTTTCTGCTTATACTTTAAATAAACATTCATCATTTCATATGACTAACCAATACACTGGTCACAACGATCGTTAAAAGAATAATATTTGTTCCTACGGGTAACACAATCGTTGTGACTCGTAAATTGACGAATAAAGGCGGGTCTTGCGCTCTCTTACCTTACATACACGAAACGACTTTCCTTCCTCCTCTGTGGATGACGTCCTATATAATAACAAACAAGAAAATTCAAACCAGATTCGAAAAACGAAATAATCACCAACGAATTCTTATCACTCTCCAACGCGACCTGGTAGGCCGACGACACAGAAGAAACACTTTTAAAACTATAGACGCTCAAACCACCCGAAAGGAAGGCTGAATAGACGGTACAAACTAAACGATCCTATTATTTTTGTTTTTACTTTACATACACTACCTTCCTCGCGTCTGACGCGGGAAGATTAATTTAAAAAATAGGTAATTCTTCCAAAATGAAGATATATGTTAAAAATCTTCAGTTTCTCTCTTTAAGAATGTGACGTTCTTTTCTAGCTCTCTGCTTTGCAAAACAAAACTTAGAAAAGCGGTTTAATTTTGTTGTCAATTATCATGCGAGAATTAGGTCTGCAAACATGACAATCGTCATAATTATCTGTTGAACTGATACAATAATGCTACATAAATCAACTTATATTGTTCTTTTTTATTAGTAGTTGAATTCTAGAGGCAAGAAATGATAAATTTGGAGCAAATGATCAAGATAAAATTATTAGAATTTTGAACTGAGAGAAAGGGGTACTTAGAAAAATATAACCATTGCGTCTCAGGGAAACGTTGTAATGTATTGGTTTTCATAACTGACAAAACAAAGGAAAACTCTTGGTTGAACTGTATAACAACCTAAACCGTGACTGTAGTAATGTCAAGATAAATTACAATGACCGTACTGCGTGCGGCTTCCCTAAACGAATGAAACTGCACACACTGGAAAAGTACTGTGCATTAGACGAAAACATACGAGCCATGATACTTGAATGTTTGTGTCCTCTAAATGCATGGGGAAGTACAGACGCTTCAGATCACCAGAATGTTTCCTTAGATCTGAGATAAGCAGAACCACAATAAAACTCTCTCCCTCTGGACCATCAGGGTTGGGAATAATTTTGATATGAGATTGAAGTTTTATCAGAGACGTTATAGCAATAACAAAACTTACATAAATGAGGACTACCAATTTAGAGCGACAAAACTGCAACTGTATCTCAGTGCTTAAACACCTTGAAATGACTTGATGTACCTCTCCGAGTGGTCAGGCGTGATCGACTCAGTTAAGGTACCACCAGATGTAGTAGAGTTCCTATGGTTAAGTAAAGTCCTTAGAGGCATTTAACCCTACATTCATACTGAAAAAATCTTTTTTTAGGTGGAAACTGGATGGAGACCTTTGGAACAAATGTAGGGAAGAAATAAGAAGAACCAGGCGGTCCTTAAAGGAGTATATTATAGTCTGACAATCATTGATTCCAATAAGACATTATGGCACTTACAGATACTGATTGATTATTGTTACCTCAGGCCTATAAATTCACACCTGTCTTTTGGAAGAATGGAATTATACATCATCACAAAAAGCTACTCTTCAGTAAAGGAACCATAAATATATAAAAAAAACATCAGATTTTACTCACATCATTTCTGAAATGCACCAGTCTTGTCTAAATGACTGACATATAAGACAATCTGTTTTAATCTTAAAATATTTACAAAATGTTATCAGCTGTGCATGAAATAACTTGGAAAAGTTTCCAAATGACTGCATATATATATCCAGAATTTTCAAGAAATAACTGAATATTATTATTTGTTAATCACAAACAATCTAATTAATGTACGTGGACTGTCGTGAGGTTCATTTCAACAATGATTTCGTTTTCTGAAAATATTTACTGTTAGATTTAATCGTCCATTTATGAAATGTAATCACTTAAAGGATTATTTGGAATGTATTCCAAATAATCTCTACAATTATGGACTTTCTATTATTGGCAATTCGGATCACAAAATATAGTTGATAGCTTACCATCAAAAGGACCAAGACTTTTTGTACAACATTGGTCAGACACGCAATGTGGTTGACTTAATATAAAGTACATATTAGTTGATTCTTAAGAAAACAGCTTGAAAAAAATCAATAAACTGATTATTTATAAGGTACACTCTTCATCAGTGAAGTGTTTGATAAGACTCACATGTAATCAGTAATTTCCTTTATGTCCAATGTTACTGCAAGTTCGAAGCAACGCAGAGCCAATATACCTCCAGGGGACTTTAACATATGAGTGGTCATACTATAAGTTTGCGTTACATCAGGGATCAAACGCGTTCCACAATGATCAACAAAGCAATTAGGAAAAGATGCAGTTCAATTCACCCTTACAAACAACAAACAATAAAAAAATACAATCTTAAAAGTCTGCTCAAATGCAAGAGATAGACTAAGTATTTGTGACACTGAACGTCTTAAGTTACACCGACAAAAATATACATATATCTATATACACACATCCTTAACACTATTAGTAATGTCTTCACAAGAAAATGAGTGAAAAGACCTTAATATTAGACTGAATATAAACTAAATGACTTGAAGCAAAGATGCCGAGACTGGCAGAGTAAATCGAATGAAATCGCCATCAGTTGGTTACCTGCACATCTTCAAGGCACATGTCAGTTGGGGTCCTCTAACAGATTACCTATACAGTCTTGCACTGAAATAATATTTCTACTGGTTAAAATTATGCTAAACCCTCTTAACGAAGTGCAGTCCTAAAGCCCTACCTCACTGCAGGCTTCATCCTACTAAACGCTTAAAATAAAATAAAATAAAAAAATCTATCACCAAACCGATGCAATTTTCTCCAACAGGAGTGGACTACATGAGGTCAGGTGAAGAGGAGGATGAAGTCGAGTCTGAGGGTCACTGATGATAAAGTGCTTTCACATGACCAGATGGAATGGAAACGAGTGCAAAGAGTGAGTGTGTGTGTGTGTGTGTGTGTGTATGTGTTTACTTGCACCCACGTTCCCTTACTCGCGAACATGGGGGTGAAAGGGATTTCAGGTGTGCGATCATTTACACGCTAAGCCATAAATATCTATGCATAATTGACAGACGTCATAACAAGAGCACCAGAGGCATGTCGGGACATAGTATGGCATTTTACCAAACTCCTTGGAGTCTGGCTCTTGGATGCCGAAGTGCTGATTGCCCAAGCATTGAATAAATCGAATGATCAAATGACCAGAATTTCCACCAACTGCGACTGATTTCAAGTGAAGACCATCATTTCTGTTGAAATGACCGAGAACCATTGCACATCACTGCGCATATGTATATGTAGCAGCCACGTATTCAAGTTCTGTGAGACTATATAAAACACTAGGCTTCATGTTAGAATAACATGGCAAAAATATCAAAATTTGCCACACTAGTCCGCGTTACAAATAGCAACCATATACTAAGTTTAGTAGGTAACTGTACATTAAGTAACAGAGAAGTTAAACAAAACTGAGTGCCATTCATACCTCTGATTTAGATAATCTGTAAATTGAAATAAACGAATAGCATGGAAAATCTCTGCTTCACTTACACCACTTGGATCAATCATACAGATGAGACATGTTCCATCTCCTCGCCTACAAACAAAAGCGTTGTCTCCTAGTTTGGTCCTTAATGAAATGTTGTAACGTGACTTTATTACAAAATAACAAGGTTAAAACAAGGCATCCGTCTTTGAGATTTCGAGTTTCACGACGAGCACGCAGTGATGAAATGCAATGGCTACCCGACAGCCAACGAATAATGCTTCACGTCAAGAGACACTGGTTCAGAGATAACAAAAAATAATAATAAAGTATTGACACGTAAAACTGATTTAGTTAAAGTTAAATAAACTCCACTCATGACAGAGTGGTTAGTGACTTCATTCAAAGGCCTTCTGCTCCAGCCAGGGTCTAAATATTGGAAGGTTTGTTGGGTACTGGGCACCCTTCTTTTTCTTGAGGGTCCCGTCTCCATTTCGGTATGGGTATGTGGCCATCATGATTGGCAGCTGCAGCTTGGCTTCTTTCTCTAGGTTGTTGGGCTCGATGATGAACTGAAAGAGAAAGGGAGTCAATTTAAAAGTCAAGCTACTGATACTGACCATTTCATTCCTAAGAATCAAAGTGTTATTTTCCAAGCTATTTTTGATACTTATCTTAATACTGATAACAGGGAGAAGAAGCCACACGTAATGAACACTGACATGTTCGACTGATATGCATCTTGTACGACCATCAAATATTAAGTGCGCAATCGATTTTCTGTACAGCGTATAATGCTGCATGAAACTCTCAGCCGGCCGTGGTGGCTTGTGCTGTTGCGTTGCCAGACGAACGGTTATGGCTTACTTTAAACTTAAATCAAATAAAAACTACTGAGGCTAGAGGGTGGATTTGCAGCACTCTAGCCTCAGTAGTTTTTAAGATCTGAGGGCTGACAGAAAAAGTGCGGAAGGACAGATAAAGCCATCTAAATAAAGTGTTCTTTTACAGAAAGCTAAAAATGACCAAGGTCAGTGGTGAATGACTCAGTGAATTACACAGAGGTTTATTAACAGCACGCCAGAGAAGTAATCTGAAAATAAGTCTTTAAACCCACGCAGAAGTTACACGGAAACCGAAACCTTTCCCTTTACTTACAAAAACGTCATACTGTATTCTGATGAGGTGACACCCCCTCAAATTCGTTGGCGGCAAAGGCGGGACGTACAACTGCTCGTATTTCCAGTCGTCCGTCTCCATAGGTTTAATTTTCCCTCGACTAACTGAAGACAACTCGCGTATCTCTGCTTGGACCACTTTGTTCTTGGAGATGTACTGGATTGTCTGTGGAAAGAACAGCAGCAGCTTTGATTTTTCCTCTCTGCCTGGGCATCGTGTCCAGATGTCATTTGCCAAGGCACCTCTCCCTGGTAATACTGAAAGAATCCTATGGGAGTGTTTTACTTCCTTTCCTGATAACATTTTCTTGATAACATTGGAAAATCTTAAAGAGAATATTTCTTCCTTTTCTTGTTGGGTATCTAGTGGAGATTTTCAGAACAATACACAGCACCTGACAACACAAAAATAATCTTCTGGATATCTAACAGATTTCTTTGAAAATTACTGTAATGTCTGAGTGACCATTTACCCACCGAGTTGGTCAAAATTATTTCAGAATCAGCTTCCACTCTCATTTCATGGAAGATGGTTTATATTACAAAGATAAAGTCTACACTATTCAAAGAACATGCAAGGGCATCTGCCTTGTTTATCATTCATTACCTTTCACTCTTGCATCAATATCCACATTGTTTGTCTTCATCTGATAAGAATGAAGTTTACAGAATACTTTCTTTACATAAATTTATCCACTGATGTTTTGAGTGATGAAAAACGTTAACACCTTCTTACATATTATTACTATTATTATTATTATTATTATTATTATTATTATTAATTAAACCACTGAGCCCGTTTCAAGACCCCTTCGGAAGGATTTTTTAAAACCAGAGAAGCTGGAAAGCTAAATGAAAAGGGACGAGCTGATTAGGATGAAAAGTAGAAGCGAGAATGAAGGTCAGAGGGACGCTGCAAGGTACTCCGCAGGCTATACTCCTATTACACCCCGTAAGTCCATAAAGTGTACTTAACGAGCATAATCATGAGAATATCATAAAAATAATGTAATTACCGGGAATAACGGAATGCTAGACAAATGGTCCAACCACCGAGCACATGGGGATAATACACTGCCTATACATTCAGGAAAGTTGTGTTGTTTCCTTACCTCTGTCAAACAAGCTCGAGTGCGCTTGATGGTGACTTTGCTTTGGTTGTGGACTCTCGCCCAAATACTGATGGTCTCCCCTGGAACGTAACCTCCTCTGTCCAAACGCACCCGGCAGTTGACTGGGCCTTGAGAGCAGCAGGTCATTCCAAATTTGTGTTCGATTTCGCAATGGAATGGTTGCTGTAACAGAAGGTCATGTTTGATTAATGGGTGGACGTGGAGGCTGTTTTTGGATGTGGGGTTGTCGTAAGTCCGTCTTTCTGTTTGCCTTTGCAGCTTATTTAATATAGGAAATGTTGTTACGCCTGATTTAAGGGCCAGCATTTATCCCTCCTATCATGGGGATCCGCATGAAGTTGCGAGATAAATCTGCTACCACCAGAACTTGTGCTGGAGTGCAGAAGTAACTTATGCCCCAAGGCAAATCGCAAATTACTTTCCTTCTGCAATGTTATGCATCTGACAACTAAAAGCTATGAGATCTACAACGTTGTTTTAACCTATTTCCTTTAGTCAAATGCAAAACTGTCTCCTCCTGCACATATTCAAAAATATCCACAGAAATGTTTAGGTAGGGGACAGGACAGAACTGAAATAACTGATTCATTTCCAGACACTGCCAATTTCTGGCAATGAACTGTCATTAAGTATTCAGTTACCATCACTGTGACTCACCGCAAGTATGGAAGGTTCGAGGTTCAAATCGATGGGGCTCATCACAATGAAGACCTGCTGGTTCTTGTGGGTGAGCCCGTTGGGTTCCCGGAGGGCTGCCTTGCAGTAATACTGAACCCATCCGTGTTTCCCTAGGAACGTCGACGGCAGGCCCAGGGGCAAACCCAATTTGAAGGGGAAACTGTGGATTCCAGGCGACAATAAAATGGGTCCTTGACCTGCAGGTAGACAATAAAGGTGAGGTCTTGGTTCCTGACTTAAAAAATAAATAAATAAAATGAAAACGCCGGTTTTTTTGTTGATTAAAACTTTGCTCCCAATGTTTTGGAATAAATAATGACGAACAAGTTTTGAAAGTTGTATTACTGCATGAACAAGGGGCTAGCTAAATGTTTAATGAATAAAAACAGCAGATGAGTTAAACCCAAAGGACTACAAAGGCAAGTCGTTCATAAGCAACAGAACCATTGAGGATTAAAGATTCATATACGGTTTATTATTTTGAATTTTCATCTTTTAAGGAATTTTGTACACTATTTCACTTAGTAAATAAAAAAATTAAAAATTCTCGACAAAAATGACTTGAAAATTATCTAATAATAAGACAGTATGTCTCATACGATTTTGAGATTTGAATGAATCCATGAAACTCGGGCCATGCGGCCCGGCGCTGGAGCCGGGGGTGTTCTGAGCTTTGAAGTTGAGATCATTCCCGGCGAGACAGTCGAGAAACAATTATATATTAGCTAGAGAAGAAAGGAAGAAAAAAAGGAAACTCCAAAGAACAGGCTGTCCTTCATTCCCACGCAGAACCACAAGATGAGGAAACGTTGCAACTGCTGCTTATAGGCCTTCCACCAGTTCTGCCAGAGGAAGAGGCTTTTACCAGGAACCCCAAATTTTGCCGAGAGATAACTTTCTAGAGTCGAGTGGTAGCAGCACCGATTTGAAGGAACGTTGCCGTAGTAACTGACGACAGAGAATAAGGAATTGCGGAATCTCATGTGATGAGACAATTAACTGCTTTACCAGTTGCTAATACATTCCACACCAGGGACAAGGCATGTATTGGATGAAGAGGTACCGAGAAATAAACTTCAATACTTATACCAGTCACCCATAGCTTCTGGATTTTCTCCCAGTGCCTAGCCCCCAAGCTAGAAAAAGTAAGCATACATTAAAAAAAAAGATTAAAATAAAAAAAAGAAGGAAACTAAACAGAAAAAATAGAAAGTAAAATGAAACGTCAATTGCAGCTCTGGTTTCTCTTCCGGCCGTAAATTCGTTCTCTGCAAGATGACGATGATTCGTGAGACTTCACCTGCAAGACCTTCCATGCATCATACTCAAAAAGAACACAGAACACACACTGCATTTGCAACTGCTGGTTGGGGGGTTAATAAACGCATCATTAATAACACGTATCTCATTTCAAAATCAATTGTTATACAGAGGGCCTGGCCAACAACTCCACTCATGCACAGGTTGTTATTCTCTATGACATTTCTGGTGGCGTTTATTTTTGTGCGGTCTGACTCTTGGTTTCAATCTTTGTAAGGTATCACAACACAAATGTTAGTTCTCTCATTTAGCTAAAATCGCAATAGCCGTTGCCGGGCAATGCTGTAATAGATAACAAGCGTTACTCCTGTGAGGAAGTGAATGGTTCTTGCCATGCGTTAATGACCGAACACCTTTCCGTGACTATGCTAACAATATAAACTCTGTGAATGTTTTTGTCCATTTATTCTCTGTTATGAGAGTCAGCTGCAAATGTATGAGTGTCGTGACTGCAAAAACTACGTGTGTCGTTCATTGTTACTCCTCAGAAGTTACTTGTAAGTGGCGGCATGTCTCTGAAAGCGTGAGAACACGGTCAGCAACAATGAATAACATGGCTTAGTAACAGGACTGTGAATCAGTAACAATTGGGAATCATGGACTTACCACGGGAATCAGACTCGTCTTGAGGCTCCAAAGGGTAGCGTTCGTCTGCAAAGATCAACTGTTACTACTACGACTTTTTTTTTTTTTTTTAGAGAAAGCAGGAGAAAGGAGAAGAAGAGCAGGGCTCAATCACGGAGGGAGCATAAAATTAGGCAGTGAGGAAACGGATGAGGAAAGGGTGTCAGAATATACAGTAGAATCTCCTTATCTAGAACAATACAATGCATTAAAGGAGGGAAGTCACCGTAAATGAAGTCTATAAGAAAAGAAAAATGGTGGCCGTTATATTGTCATTACAGGTTCTACAGTATAACAAATGATCACTCGACTACGCTAACTTTTCATAGAGCTACATTTTGCTTTCAGGTCATCAATTGATCCAAAAATTTGACTTCGCTTTACAGGTAGGAACTGCAGGAAAGAGGAATAGACAACAAAAGAAATATAGTTCATTCCCTGCATTATACTGGGCATACATAATGGAAAACAAATTTATACATCAGAGCCTTACTCTCAACCCTGTTCAACTGTCAACACCAAGAATTATTAAGGAACTCACAGTCTTAGTCACCCTTACTAAAAGCAGAACAGAAAAACGTTTCAGCGCACTCAGTGTCACAACAACGGCAGATAGGCTGGCAAAAATCTTATTTCATCTCTCAACGAAAGAGAGGACCTCTGACTTTCAGAGGTCTGCTTACTTCAAATAATTATTTAAGTGATTTATATATTCAATTCTTTCACAATAATGTAAACGAGACACTATGGAGAAGCCCTGTTCAGCCCTGACAACTGCCTACGGCTGTTTAACAATGCTGCACATTGCTCTCTGATATAAAGTACACTCAAGATGTTTCTTCGTCCAACTGAAGTGTCGTACAAAAAGTAACTTCAATTAAAAATTATTAATAATCCTACGTCAAAAATGATTGAAGAACCACATGGCAACGTCATCGGTCAAATATTCTTGTCTTAGGATGCCGGCACTATCGTGACTTTAAAAACCATACTTGCCTACCCAGGTAAAATTTTGCAGGCACTATAACAAAAAAACAAAATGATTTTGGTGGGCACTGCAGCGTCTAAATCACCTAGACAGAAATGGAGGCCCACAGAACATTACATATACTATAAATGGCGTTTAATTTCACTCAAGACGGGAACGAGAGGTAGAAAAATCTAAATCTCCCTCGGCTGTATAAGAAAATACTAATGTTAAAGTAAGTGCAGGCAATCTTGTCTCTTAACCAAAATGAGTCAACAGGACTCTTGGGACATAGGGCGGGAATAACTTCCAGTTTAACAGCATCCCATTTCGGGAGAGATTTCCAAGCCGTACAGGAGACAGCCTGCAGATAACAGCACTTAAATAATACTTGTAAAAGTACTGCTTACATCTAAAGCCCAAGAAATGGGGCCTTTCCATATAACAGATATGCGATACAAACAAATGGAAAGTCCTCTTCGAAGAAAATCTCATGTTTTTTTACTAAAATACTGATGTTCCTAAGACGACGAATCTAAATGCAAACGTGAAAGTGTGCGTCCCTATTCGCATACCCTGTAGGGAGAGTCTGAGAGAATGACAACAAATATTTCAATAAACAAATAAGTAAATAATGAGTCCTGGAACCACTGAAATCCATTAGCTTTCAACTGTCCACGGAAAAAACTTGATTCCCTGATAATCTATACCCCAGAAGTCACTCTAAGCGTTGATTTCTTCAGTTCCTGCCTTGTTGTCGCGATACTGAACAAGGCAATGTTCGCTTATAATTAGATTTTACAGTCTCAGCTGTTAGCTACTTTTTTCGAACATAAACCGGGTTTCTATTTGATCTGTGGCTCCATTTGGACAACTCAGTGCCAGGGTCCATCAAGACAGTGTATTACTAACTGACGCTTATACCTTTGTTAATCATCACAGACACCTGTCACAACATATCTCATCAACTGCACACAGTTACCACTCTAGGCCATTAAAGTGGAAAATCAACTTGAGGAATCTTGTGTTCTCCAATGCAAGCATACCTGTCATGACTGATGGATTTGATTTGTTTGGGATTCTTGTCAATCATGAGCTGTAGCTTTAACGGGACAGATTCAATTCAGATTTGAGTTAAAGATGTAATGAAAAAAAAAATGGCTTTCCAATATTTGCTTCTCAATCTACTATCACCTACTCTCTGAACTGACAATGAGATAATGAGCGGTCTTGGTAGTGTCTCCAAACTGAACTTCGCTTTGGAAAGAAAATGTTCTTTATTAATGACTAATCTAAAAAAGACCTCGCTTAAATACCCCAATTAGGTGGTGGGCTATATTACTGCTTAGGCTGGGCACATTTATCTGTGATAAAATTATTCCGGTTCCGTTTCAAGGACTAAACTTCATACCTAATTGTTGCTTACTTGTGGCGATCTGGAAGGGATGCAAACCTTTCGATAATTTACTCTAAATTGGTAGGGACGGAGAAGTCGAGAGGTTTCTCATTACTGATTACAGTCCACGAGGAGCTGGAACACCGAATGAGTGATTGTAGAGTAAAAATGTAAACACTGCAAGAATTCTTGACACAAAGTTAGTTAGACAATGGACCATTAAATAGCTAATCCTTCTGGCGATCATCCTTAAAAGACCATAAAACGAAGCCAAGGTGGGCAAGTACATTTGATGGCCAGCTGCGTTTGCTCTCAAGCACACATAAAACGAACTAACAGAAGTGCAAGAAAACATGGTGGCAAGAAGACATTTTGAGAAATGCCGAATCCAGATTCTGAGCCTCACAAGAGTGTTCTGTAACCTCTCACTGGCAAAAGGGCTGCACAGAAACCAAAAAAGGAAGAGGCTATGAAAGGTGGCGTTTCCAGAAGCCTTGGCTGGAATACACGGTCATTTCTTCTAATAATCTGAGGTAGTAATGACAGACGGATATTTAAAGTCGAGATCATGTTCCACGGGATGGAAGCAGTGGCCTAGGTGGGCCCAAAATATTATTTATTTTTTTTTTGGGGGGGGGCAAAGAAAATTACACAAAACTAATGTACCAGTTCTGTAATTAGTAAAATGTACTGTTCTCGTAGGTACATATCCATGTGAATGAAGGGAAATGATAGTATTAGTAATTAGTAAACCTGTATTTGAAATTATAGAGCTCAATTTTCAATTAATTTTCAGCTCTTACTATATGCAAATGTATCAAATACTGTAAGGGTTCAAGGTTAGCTATAAAGGGAATTTCAACTTGGGGGGCCAATGGGGGTGCCAAGCATCTGATTGGGGGGCCCGGGCCCCCTGGCCCCCCCATAGCGACGCCACTGGATGGAGGACAGAATTACTAACGATAGCTCTCAAATCGACACACAACACGGAAATTCTTTGTCACGCTACATAAAATTAGCAATATCAGCCTCTATGGGAGACAACGTCACGTGGATTCTGGAACATATAAAGACCATAGTAAGATAAGAGCTCTATTAATTCCCAGCTAGGGTTGCAGAGAACTGGAATCTAGCAATTTCGTATGACATCCGTCGTGCGGCGAAAGCTGTACCCAGAGAGAAATTTTCTTTTCATCTTGAGACTATGATTCTTTGATCTCTTTCGAGGATGAAACACACAATTAAACGCACAATCACATACACAAACACACAAACACTCACTCTTCCCCTATCCATTCAGTTTAAGCCTACAGTAGGTATGACAGACACTAGGGCACCGTTCCAACGACACTCTCTAATAAAAAAAAAATTAGAAAATCCACTTTCACTTCACTTCAAAACCCGACCCTTTCATTAATTTCTTCTCTTGAGCTACAGGGAATATCAGAAAAATACTACAAATGTTCCTTTCGCCTCAACGGAATGGACTCCACACGAACTGCGTCACAGAGAGCCCACTAGATGTCTTACCTCATCCCATCTCCTTATCCATAACACAGACTGTTTCAAAAGTTCAATCCTAAATTCACAGTGTTTACAAACAATTTAGAGACCCTTACTGACCTGGCTCGCCGAGAAGGCGCATGCGGAAATCAATGTAGTTTTCTTTGTCGGAGAAGACCTGCTGGCGGCGGTCGGAGACCCTCACCACGCCTTCGCCTACCACGTGGAAGTACACGCCTGCGGAGGGAAGTCGACAGAAATATGAGCACGTTTTCCGTAACTTCAAGTCAAAAGAACAAATTACCATTAATTCACGAGCAAATGAGTAAATTATTATTATTATTATTATTATTATTAAGACTGAAACAGGGCATGTTTGAGAATCTGGACGGCTGGTTGGAAAATATGAAGACATTAGGGTCTGAAATGAAACGTCTTCTATTCTGAGGTAAAAATTGTTACGCACCATAATACTCAACATTCACGTTTTACAAGAAGAAGAAATACTACGTCTTTTCAAATGTGGAAAAATGTACAACAGACAAAAAAACAAAATTACTTTCCTTTCCTTTTCCATCTTTTTTCCTTTCTCTGGAAAGAATTAAAATGCCATTTCAGAGTCTTTATCATCAAGTAACAACACCTAGATAACAACACAAAACATTCAATCATAAATATTATAGCTGTTATGCTTCCAAGGAGGTGTGATATTAGTCTGAGTGTTTGTCCTAATTCCTTGTAACTTTATCAGTCATTCATGAACGAACATTAGCCAGGATTTTCGACATTATCCCGTGGGTTTTATATCCGTTCAACTGACTTTCAATAATCAGGTCTTTGAGCAGTACCTCCAAAGGTACGACTGAAGATGACCTTCAATTGCAGAGCAAAAAGGACAACAGAAAGGTCAAGAATAAAGTGCTCTGCTTCAATCTGCCTTCTGAATGTGGGCCATACCTCACCACACCAAGGGTAATATTCTGGCGGGGCCTCCAGCGAAGGAGACTTGTGCTTGAAGTATTACAAACGTGGGACCAAATCTGGAAACAGACTTCATGACGACAGCAAATGCTGTGCCTCATAACCTGTCAGTTCCTTATAAAAAGCAGCAGCAGCTGCTGCTATCTGTCTTGTAAAGTAAAAGTAACACAAGTGAAACTTGAGTGATTTTTTTTTATTTCAAGTGGAAGACTCATGAGCTCTCGATCTCCACAGTACAATTCACAGCGAATAACAGTTCTTTTGTTGTGGAGAAATAGAAAGTCCTTGCGAGAGAGTTCCTAAGGGTTGCGTCTCGAATTCATTTCACATTCGAAACGCTGTTATGAATATGCTAATGGCGCCTCACGACTGAAAAGTATGACTTCATAAAAGGAAGAAGAAGAAGAAGACGAAGAAAAAGAAGAAGATTTTAATCACTTGCCTTGCTCCGGCTTATTTAAATTTCAGCATCATTCATGTCGCGTTTATTTTGCATTTTAGGGTTTACGTCAGATAATGAGTCTAGCGAGTAATGCTACTGTTATTCCAACTGCTGTGAGCTCTTGCGCGACTTGGTTACGTTACAACCGTCTCTTACAGATGAATACGATTAACTGAACAGGCTTACAAGTGTGATGGTACTCACACTACACACTGCTACTGACAATGCGCGAATCCTGAAGCTCTGCCAGAACGTAATTCGCTTGTGTTCAGCGAGCGTAAAGCATCACGCTGATGATTAGAGATCGGATACCGTCTATTTATCTGCATTCGTCTCCACTCTGCTCGGGATATGTGCTTTTCGTACTTTTATGTATTCAAACAGGTTATGTTAATTTCTCTACCTCCAAGCAACAGCCTCTGAGTTCACACAATATGAATCAAGATGAGTTTCCCGGGGGGGAAAAATTCAAATTATTCAAAAGAAAAACAGTTTAATAACGTGGATTAAAGTGTCCACCCTTAATCCTCGGGAACACCAATTCTAACGTTCTCGGTGCTGAGGTTACAAAACAAATATGCCTTTGGTGACCACGGGGGCACTACATTCTGGTCACTTTCGCTGGGTCTCTTCAGTACAGCGACTCATTTCGAGAGGAACCATTCATACTCTGCATTCTACTGGTAATTGAATTCCGACTTCATCATCTCCATCTCCACCTTCTCCTTCACTTTCCTCTTGGCCAAGCAACGCTTTGCTCGTCGGTGCTAAAAAAAAATAAATAAATAAAATAAAACCCAAGTTTTACAGAATGCCATGCTGGTATGCTGCATGCATCGATAAAAAACTACAACACTGAACTAGCTGACGCATATAATAAAAGTACGATAAATAATGAGAGAGAGAGAGAGAGAGAGAGAGAGAGAGAGAGAGAGAGAGAGAGAGAGAGAGAAAACTAAACAAGCCTCTAAGTGTGGACAACTTGCGTCTCGCCAAGCTTTAGCAGCCACAAGAGCACGATCATTTTCCTTACGGTGGCTACGTCTGTTCCTTGGGAGATGGCTGGATCCGTCTTGCATCATTGTTTTGTAACGTATCTTTAGTTACTTTCATCAGATGTGGCCACCAAAAGGTTGACGTCACCAAACTAGTGATTATGATAAGTTTCATCAATACGGTCACCACCATATAACTTCCCTATTCTGTATATTAGGAAAAGAGGGTTGTAGACTACAACATTTTGACCATTTGTGGTTGCGTCCACATTGAGTTATTAATTAAGTTCGTCTTCTGCTTGCATGGTCTCTTGATCCAAGTATCAGCCCCATAAAGTCAGTACGGAACGTGTTACCAAAATTTACACAACATGGACGAGGTTCATAGCTTATCTGTTCCTTTTTAATCAGCGACACATTCGAGCACAAATACACTAATTACAATATATCACAACACAAAATTCAAATACGCAGTCATCGTGAAAACAAATTTCTAACTTCCAAACAGCAGGCAATTCCAGTAGTAATTATTTTCTTTTCGTTACAAAAATAAATGGAAAAATCAAACTAATATTTTCATAAGTTTTCGACTGATACTTATAGTACGACAAGAAGACATGCTTGTAATATATATATATATATATATATATATATATATATATATATATATATATATATATATATATATATATATATATAACCTACTGGTCACTTTTCCCAGACGCGTGATTGTAATACCCACAATGCCCTCTTAACTTCTCAGATTATTTCACACTTTTGGATACACTTGTCACTACAAAAAACGCCAAAAGGTAGAAAGTTAATTCTATATATTTCGGAGACAACTGTGTCCCTTGACAGGCAGGTAATGAATGAAATAAGCATTACAGAAAAGCAGTATTGTACTAAGAGTTCCAAAGTTCAGCCGTTAGGTCACTCCTGTTGACAGCCTCTCTTTAATCTTCTTAATCGCTGGTTGGAGAAAGGTTTTATCTATAATGTTTGAGTTCCAAGCTCCTTTTGAGAGGTTCATCATATTTCTGTGTTTAATCAGTGCTGATTCTACCATCTGGCTTTTGAACTGACAACTGCTGCTATAATTCATACGTGACAAATTCCAGCTTATTCTGTGCTTATAGTTATTTATGTGGTTAAAAATAGCTGAGCTCTGTTGGTCATACCTTACTGATAGTGCAGCAGATAATTGCATATTTCATAAGAATCGTTCAGATAGTGAAACAAGCATGAAATTTTGCACAAGTGCTCTTTAAAGTTCCCTCTATCAGAAAAGGGCGCTGGCCACGCAAAAATTTAATATGGCGGCCAAATTCCAAGATGGCGGCCAGTATCAACAGATTTTGGCTAATTTTTCACTAGAATGGCATGTATTTGCTTCTAGCAATATGGTAAAGCTCTTCCATACTATTTCTTGTGAATATTATGTTTCTGTAGCTTCCCAGTACAGTTTACCTTTAAATATGGGGGCTATATGGCTGCCAAGAAAAGGTAGAAACAATAATTATAATGAGAAATAATGCCCGTTCAACAATTATCGTTTTAAGCATGGATCTTGGTTTCTGTGGTTTTAGATCCTAATGAGGCCATCTCTTTCGAATAACTCATCAATTTTGAAGGAAAATTAATAAATGTAAAAGAGTGTATGTCTGCACACAACCAGGGCACACTGGTGACATCACTGCTGTGTAACTCAGCATGGGGTTCAGTGCCAGCTAATCCAGCTTTACTAATCCTGTAGTCTTAGACTAGTAGTTGTAGTATAGTTTAGTTTAGTGTCCCAAATGCTTTCTAACAGCCCCAGACCAGCTATAGTTAGATAGCCGCACCTGAATAGACAGGATGTGCCAGCGCGGGAGAGCCGAGCCAAGGGTATGGGGCTGTACATGATGGTTCATGTACTTACCTGGATGGTGTACAGATCACACGGGACTTAAATGGCACTGGATGAATGATCGGGCTAGGTGTAGGGAGACCGAACCTAGTTGAATCCCATACAGGAATGTGTGCTTTGTTTAAGGTGTAAAAGGATAACCCCTCGGCCTTAATCAAAAGTGAAATCATCACGCTTCAATGAAGAGAAGCCCAGAATTTGAAGTAACCATAATTTCATTGCTTCCTCTCCTGCGTGATCAGGCTCATTCTGTTGCTACGATCAAACACGTGATGCAGAAAGTGCAGGATGTCACTGATTTTCTGAACCCTGGCCAGATACCCATAATCACAGCTGATCAGCCAATCTATGCCGTAGCAAAGCAGGTGCAGTGGCAGTGGCCTGATCAGTATGGCGAAGACAAGTATCTGGTAATGTTTGGTGGTCTGCACATTGAGATGGCAGCAATGACATCTCTTGGTACTCTTCTTCATGGCAGTGGTTGGACAGGAGCTCTGGTGGAGGCAGGAGTTGCTTCATCTGGAACTGCAGAATCCTTCCTGTCAGCTGCAAGTGTAACCAGGACACGGCAGATGCACCAGGTTACAGCCTCTAGTTTGTACAAACTCCTGAGGACAGCATACACTGACTACTGTGCTGAGAAAGCAAACAACAATGAGCAGGCATTAGAGTTTGAGGAGTGGTGTGACCTTCGAAGACAGCAGAGTCCACAGTTCCACTTCTGGCACATGGTGTTGTCTATGGAACTTGTGATATTCCTACTGATCAGGTCCTTCCGTGAGGCCAATTTTGTCCTCTACTGCCAGGCATTGCATGAGCTGATACCCTACTTCTTTTTCCAACAATAATACAAACTATGCTCGTTGGCTGCCTATTCACCTCAGGGACATGCTTACCCTAGAGAGTTCACACCCAGAGTTGCACAAGGAGTTCAAGGCTGGCAACTTTGTTGTGCACAAGACCAGTCGCCAGTTCTCAGCAATGGCTCTTGACCAAGCTCATGAGCAGACCAATGCCTTTATAAAGGCTGATGGCGGAGCCATTGGGCTAACTGAAGATCCGTCAGCACTCAGAAGATGGATGGTGGCTGGCCCAGAGATCATCCGCTTGGTGTCTGCATACGAAACAGAGGTTCAAAGTAAGGAGTCTAATGAGCAGACAACACACCATGAACAAACACCTCATGCGCAGAAGACATTCTTGGAGAGAGTCAGCAAGCTGTCATTGGCTTTGCAACACTTGGGAAGTCCTTTTCAGGAAGAGAGCCAGGATCTGTATTCCATTGACAACAAAGACATTGCCCACCCCAGCTCAGCAGAACTTCTACAGACACACCTTGACAGAGGCCGCACTAAATTTCAGAAGTTTTCAGACTCTTTGGCAAACAATGCAGTCTCCTTCTATGAGCCGATAAAGAAGAACAGAACTGACTTCTTCAGGCAAGAAGCTGCTCCTGTAGAACAGTCAAAGCAGAAACTTCTGAAGGAGGATTGCCAGCTTTTCTCAAAGCTATTTATATCCTGTCAGAGCCGTGAATGTGATCTGCAGGAATTCTTCCAGCACGAGAATCAAACATTCCCAGCTTCCCTTAGTGAGGGTGGTAGGCTGTACACATGTCAGAAGTCTCAGCTGACCTCGGTCCTGGAGAGTCATGTTACACTAGAAGACAAAGAACCAAAGACTGATGTCCTCATTGTAGATGGATCAGCTTTGGTCCATGCCTTGCCACCAAAGAAAGGAAAGACCTTTGAGGGCTATGCACTTTGCGACTTCTTGCCTGTGATACAATCCTATAGCAGCAAGTACACATCATCACATCTTGTATTTGTTGTATACAATACATCCAGCCTCAAAGCTGAGACCAGGCTCCAACGTGGTCAAGGAGGAAGGCGCAAGGTGACAGACAAGAACACAATTCCATCCAACTGGCGCAATTTCCTAAGACACGATGCCAACAAGACAGAGTTATTCCAGTTCCTGGCAGACAAAGTTGCCCAGATGTCTGCCACAAATGTTGTCATTGCCACGAAAGGGTCTGCTGTCCTCAGCACTCATGAGGCTAGTCTTCAGGGACTGGAAAAGTGCTCTCATGAGGAAGCTAACACCCGCATCTTTCTCCATGCCAAATATGCCACAGAACATGGAGCCAAGACCATCACGGTTAAAGCAAATGACACAGATGTTCTTGTCGTTGCAGTCAGTGCTTTCTCCACTCTCCACAATCTAGGGCTAGAGAAGCTATGGGTGGCATTTGGCCAAGGCCAGAGCCTGCGCTGGATTGCTGTGCATGACCTGTGCAACTCTCTGGGCCAGGAGAAGGTGAATGGCATGCTCTTCTTCCATGCGTTCACAGGCTGTGATACAGTGTCAGCCTTCCGGAGCAAGGGCAAGAAGACCGCCTGGCAGACATGGAACATCTTTCCAGAGGCCTCCACTGTGTTCTCCAAACTGAGTCACTACCCTCTCAGAGTGGAAGAGAGTGACCTGAAGGTCCTGGAGAGGTTTGTCATACTTATGTATGAAAGATCCAGCACTGCTGGCACTGTGGATGAGGCTAGACTTGATATGTTTGCCAGAAAACAAAGGGCATATGAGGCCATTCCACCAACCAGGAGCTCTCCTCCAACACACCAAGCGTGCTGCGTACCAGGCTGGTTGTGTGTGGGGGCAGGCCACCCAGTGTCAGCCACAGCCAGAGAACCCTGCTGAGTGGGGATGGCAAAAGTCTGGTGAAGCATGGCAAGTCCTCTGACAACCAACTCGCCCTTAGCCAAGAGTTGCCAACAGCTTACCAAATGTGGATGCAAAGCAGGCTGTCGGGAAAGGTGCAAGTGCTACAAGCTGGGTCTTCCCTGCACAGCTCTGTGCACTTGCAAATGTGAAGTCTAGATAAATATTGCCCTCTCTTCAGTAGATAATCTAGCTTGAGCATCCAACGTGTCATGCTATGCCTACCTTCTTATCTCGAATTTTTCAAAGGTGTAGGTTGAGAGACCTATACATAGATTGGTTGCGTTTAGTCCGTATTTCTCTTCTTTTTTTTTATGGTTACAGTCTTAGACACAATGTTGTATGTGACCATACCATTACTATTTCAGTTGAAAATAGCATATTAGTTAAACTGTCTGATCACATGAATATACCATTAAATAAAAACAGTTGGTCTCTATGTCTGCTAGCGCTGTGGATAAAAAAAAACTTTATGGCAACCATTTTGTACGCCATCTTGGTTACAATTCATTTAGTAAGGGTTTTCAATAAAATGTGTGGTATGGAACATTTTTATAACCTAAAAGTCGAGGTTTAAAAAAACTGGCATATTCCATCCAATAGATGCTCCCAAACCAGTGAATCTCAACATAGATGGCGGCCATTTTGAAAAATAGCCGCCATCTTGGATTTTCAGGTGGCCAGCGCCCTTTTCTAAGAGAGCGTAGTCTTAGGAATGTTTGTGCCAAATTTCATGCTTGTTTCACTATCTGAACGATTTTTACAGCAATCTGCTGCACTATGAAGGTTTATGTTGTATTAATCTCTGGGGGAGTGATTTACCTGTAAAACTGATGTAGGATTGGTCACAGTCGAGGCAAGGGATTTCGTAAACTCCTGTGTCCTTGGGGACTGGCTTTTGTTGGACGTTGTAATCAGGGAACTGACTAAGATATGTGGGTAGGTAAAAGGAAAACGGTTAGAGTTCCAAGTGTCTGTGTCAACGTCTTATTCATGTCCGGGTGTGGGATTTTGATCTTATCCAAGTATCACTTTGCTGACTGTCCCTTTTATCCAGGTGGTATTACTGTGGTGACTGTCCCTATTATCCAGACATTACTGTGCTGTCTCTCCCTTCTATCCAGGTATTACTCTTGTGACTGCCCATTTTATCCAGGCATTACTGTGGTGACTGTCCCATTTATCCAGGTATTATTGTGGTGGCTGTCCCATTTAACCAAGTATTACTGTACTGTCTGTTCCTATTATCCAAGGATTACTGTACTGACTGTCTCTTTTATCCAGGTATTGCTGTGGTGGCTGTCCCTTTTATCCAGGTATTACTGTGGTGACTGTCTAAACCTTGATACAGAATTAGTAATCACTGAAAAGAAAAGCATTTTCAATATATCTCTATGGTATCGAGTACCTGAAATGAGGTATGATAAACCCGTAAAGTTTATTTATTTACACATGAAATTATGTATGATAAACCCGCAGAGTTTATTCACCACATAAACTACAAAGGGAAGGGAGAAGGGGGATGGGGGAAGGGGAAGGGGTTACGGGTTTGAGACCTACCTATTATCTAAGTTGGGTGAAATGATGGCCACGTGCCAAATTTTGTCTAGATCTTCCAAGCGGTTCCGATTTCTATAGTACACTAACATACAAACACCACTTCTATATATATATATATATATATATATATATATATATATATATATATATATATATATATATATATATATATATATATATATATATATATTACCCAGAATTCTTCGTGTAACAACCAACAATAGTTTAAAAATACTGACAGCCAAAATCAGACTGGCCATCGTCCTACCCATGTGCAGCCTCACTCCAGACTAGCTCCTGTATATATAAATGTGCAGAGAGGCGATACCTTATGTTATCCTTAGTTGTAATTTATTTCTGGTGACAGAAATTCATTCCTCGCTATAATGTGGTTCGGATTCCACAATAAGCTGTAGGTCCCGTTGCTAAGTAACCAATAGGTTCTTAGCCACGTAAAATAAGTCTAATCCTTCGGGCCAGCCCTAGGAGAGCTATTAATCAGATCAGTGGTCTGGTAAAACTAAGATATACTTTTTTTTGTGACGGTATTAGTCCAGTAGTGCATTATATAAATAAAAGATTGACTAAACGAAAAAAAATACAAGTGAATGTTTTTGTAAATTGATCATGAAAAATACAGTAATTACAGTAGACTCACTGTCACATCTGGAAGAGTGCTTGACACTGACGGTTAGGCCTTCGTTTCTGTCTGTTTCGTTGTGCTAACATTTTATTATTCGTACTAGTGTACCCAAGGTATTCTCTAGACCTTGAGTGCACCTATGCCGCGTAAGATGACTATGATCTGGGAGGATCGAGACAGCAAGTCCAGAACCTAGGGACGTTACGAACCTTCATGAAGGTCGGACTAAAGTACCGTCATTTTGCTTACTTGTGTAAGGCCTGTGCAGCTCGTTACTCATAGACTCTCGTTGCTACACACAAAAAATATAAATCAGTGTGTGCGGAATGTATTTATCATTTTTCCATTAGCCAAGTTCCTTTTCAGGTAACATTAGCATCAGATAAAATGTTAAAGTATATTCATTCTTTTTTTTACTGATTTCACTGCAAGAAGTAGAACGCCAGTTTTATCTATAGTACTTATTATTTAAATTTCCCTATTATTATTTATTTGTTCTCTAATGAGCATGTACTATATGACACATGGGCATTGTAATCAGCAAAGCTTGCTTTACAAATCAATCACACCGAAGGCTAGTTCCAAGCGAATATTTACTCATGCGGAATAATTAATAACAGTAATGATAACCTTTCTCCGCGTCCTGTTCGCTTCCAAAGACCTCGAGAGTATCGCACGTTCCCACGCACACATGAAAATGGCTCCTGCCGCAATTAGACCAACGAAAACATGCGTCGTGTCATGTCGAGGGAAAAACATACTCAACGTACTGACGAAGTAGTAATTATTGGGCCGTGGCGAGTGAAAGGGACACCACCTGGCCAGGTCCATGTCTCCAGAAGTTCGTCGTGAACCATTTGTCCCATTGAACCATTATTAGCGAAGGACGCTGACCCGCCTCGCGATCATTACATCGCTGAAAGTTGTGTGTTTGTCTGCTATGAAATCACAGGTGCGGAGACAGATATAGGTAATGCTATTGGAAAGAGAGAGAGAGAGAGAGAGAGAGAGAGAGAGAGAGAGAGAGAGAGAGAGAGAGAGAGAGAGAGAGAGGAATTACTTATGACTCCCAGGATGCTTATCTTTTAGACCAAATTGCAGAACGTCTTGTTTTTCGTTTATTTTGTTTATGTCTATTCAAATCTCTCTCTCTCTCTCTCTCTCTGATCAGTTAAAGGCAAATTTCCTTATCAATTTTGAACAGTTTTGTTTTTATAAATCTTATTCTTAGGTTGACTTCTAACACGCTAACTACCGAATATATACTCATTACAGACATCACACAGAAACGTGACGTCCAAATCGTGAGGCCTCAAAGGATAATATTCTTGAGTATAGAACGGAAGGGATGGCTGGTTATTAGCTGCACTTTCTCAACAGACCACAACTCTCTCACCCCTCATACACCCACCCTCACTCTCTCTCTCTCTCTCCCTCCCTCCCTCCCCTCCTTTGTAACCACAAACCCGAAACGGTATTATTATTCCTCTCTTTCTCTTTCCGTAACTCTTCCTCCATGACACCCACATGCTATTCGTCTGGGAATGTGTGGGGGGGGGGAGGGGAGGGGTTGCTGCTGGCAAACCCTACGTGTAGACACGGGTGTTACCTGGGCACTGATTCTTATTATGGATTGGTTTCGTTTGAATGAGTCCTACCATTTTTCCACGGTCATCGCAGACTACATTTCAAAACGACACACACACACACGCCGCTCGTTGCTTACACGTTCATTAATTTGTTTATGACCGATCCTTTCGGAGTCTTTTAGATTATTAATCTTGGTTTATATGTCTCCGTCATATTCTCCTTCCCTGTTCTTGAGATATCCTGCCGAAATTCAAACCCAACCACTTATACAGGTAAAAACCTACCTCCTTCCAATTTCGTCGATTAATTTATCAAAGTAATAATGTAGGTGTCTGTCGTAAGCTGCACCGACTTTTTAAGGAAATGAAAATATTAGACCGAACGAGTCAGAATAAAATTTAAATATGGGCAGTCAGTCTCGGTGGTTTCACAATATCACAAGAGTCAATGTTTACAAAATGTCATATAACACTGTGGTTAACATTATTTTTCAATTAAGTTTATTCCCTTTGCTGACGACTGTATTAGGCCATTATTTCTACAATCGTAAAATGGACTCAAAAGTTATGCTTCAAAACCACCGTTTTCCGAACTGAATAGTTACCACCTTGTTCCCGTCGAATGATTATTCGCATGGCAATGAAGCCTAACTGTCCGTAGCTTTGACAATTACAAAATAACAAAAACAAGTTGAGAGCTAAATGATTTGAATTAACCATTAAAAACCCACCTTTAAAACTCTTTCCTCGGCGGTGGAATTCAGTGAAGAATTCTCACGGGTGCTTCGAGCTCCTTATGCACGCCCCTCAAAATTCGAATACTTCGAGAACATGACATTTGGCAAGCAATGCTTTCACTAGCCTTTTGTGGCTTCATTCTACAACATCTAGCACTTGAGCAAGTAGCCGTTTTCTCACGGAGTGTCCGTTCTTTTTTGAAAATAACCATTGGGCAGAAATTGATAATGAGGAGGTAAGTCACGTGTCTCACGGAGTGTCCGTTCTTTTTTGAAAATAACCATTGGGCAGAAATTGATAATGAGGAGGTAAGTCATGTGTAAGTGTTATATAGTCATAGAATAACCGAAGTTATCTGTTGTACGTGTGTTTCTCCCTTGCATCTAAAAACAGTTTTACCAGTACACCTCTAAAATGAATAAAAGAAAAATGAACTGGCGTCATACAAGAAGAAGCATTAGAAACTG
The DNA here is from genome assembly GCF_040412425.1 of Macrobrachium rosenbergii. Taxonomy (NCBI): domain Eukaryota; kingdom Metazoa; phylum Arthropoda; class Malacostraca; order Decapoda; family Palaemonidae; genus Macrobrachium; species Macrobrachium rosenbergii. The sequence goes on from NC_089757.1 coordinate 1,909,010, forward strand.
CGTTCATCATGCAACGCACAATTGTGGAGATACCAAACTGATACATATATACGTACATATGAACAATGACTTATCAGTTTGTGCAGAAAATTTGGCCATCTGTGAACAAAGCTGTGAACGATCTTTTGAACGCTTTGCGACTTATTTCCGCTGCCAGAGCCAAAAGACATAAATTACCTTAATGATATTCCATCATTTGAGCCAGTTATTTCCTGCGATACGTTTCCTTCGCGGAAGCAATTCAGCTTTGTTTTAAACCTCAATCTTTGGAGCTGAAATAAATTTACAACCATACCACAGGAATTCCTCTCTCTCTCTCTCTCAAACCTAATTATGACGTAGTTCGAAGATTACTACACAGGTATGTTAATCAAGTGTACTGTAAACTACACACAGTAAGACACAAATAGCAGTGCTTTGTTTAGTTGCCAGATCGACTATACACCGCTTTCTTAATAACCATTCCTTCTCTCAGTTTGAAAGGATTGCCTAGTATCACTCATCATTGCTGTAGAATGGTAAACATATAAACATTTTAGGAAATCCGTAATTCATTAGCAGCTCTCCGGGGCACAAACTGCACTGCTATAGATATATCAGAAATTAATTTTTTTCTTTCCCTTTCAATAGAATTACCAACATATTTTTTTTCAGTCCGCTGATTAAACAATACAATAAGGACATAGCAACGAATGTGGAGCAGAATAGTGGCTTCCATGATTAGCCAATCCCGAACCATGCATCAAATCGTTGATTTGACGCATGATCCAATGCCTTTGACAACTGCAGCGTTCTTACGGCAGTTAGGGAATATGTCAGACTTCTTGCAGAAATGGTCTATTTATTACACTACTATAGTTATTTTTGGTGGTCAGTTTAAATATATACTGATGATACACACACGTATGCATGTAAACATGAATATTTTAGAGATGAACCCTTAGCTGTAGTTATATTTCAGGAAGAAGCTTTACCTTGCAACTGTATCTACCTTGCGAAATTGAGTTGCACTCGAGATTCGTTTTTACTCATGAGAGGAACCTCTGTCTACAGTCAAGGATTTTGTTGAGTCTTACCTTCAGAAAGATAAATCACTAAAAAAAAAAAATGGACTTGTAAGTTGGTGCACGTAACACAAGCAATCCAAAATATTCCTTTACGTATCCTATAACTTAATTTACATTTAAATATGAAACAATCAACTATTCATTCTTTTCTTAAGATTTTTTCATTTCCCTAATGTAAAAGATAGACGAACAAACTAGGCATATTATAATACTGATAACTATCAAAGATTATCAAACACTGATAACTCCACTTGACAACCAAGTGCGTCTATTAGATAGCAAAATATCTCCTGAACGGAAGAACGATTTCTGATAAAATTTGGTGGAATAACAGCCTTCCTCACACCCTTCAGTTGACAAACATCTGGTGGTTATTAGTGAGGACCTAGCGTGGGGTGTACAGCAAAAATAAGGGAAGAGAAAAATCGAAATCGCCAAATTTTCAACAATGCCCTCCAGTTAATCCTCAAGAGGGAATCACCCAAGAATTGTTTTTAAGGTTCATCCTAACCACGTCGTATTGCTACAAGAGACAGACACACAAACCGAATCCAGCCTCAACGATGGAGGCCATAATAATTGTGCGTCAAGGTTAGGAGCCATATTTGGAGTTTGCACTGCTGTCTTCAAACCTGGCATGAATAAATGCCTCATCAGTTGCCTCCGTACTCGTATCAACATTTCGCCCAAATGGTCAATCAGCAAAGAGTCCATTTCTTTCCTAGGGGAGATCAGGTCTTTAACAAACCCTGAATAGAATAATATATTAGAAAACGATAAGAACAACACAACAAACGCAGTGCGCGGCAAGGAACGACCTTGGTAAAGAATGATAATACCATCATACAGAAAGAGTGACGATAACTGCGCGTTTGACTTCCGTTCGGGAAAGTTTACCTACAAATGAAAACTTGCTTGAGCTGGATCCGTGTACATCTACGGGACATGCATATATATATATATATATATATATATATATATATATATATATATATATATATATATATATATATATATATATTTGTTACAGCGGTTATGACTCGCATTACCAACGAGAGTAGCCTTGGATTCTCTGGTGAAGAAGAAACATCATGGGCACTTCTTTTAAAACTGATTGTGCTTGAGTTGACGTGAAGAGTGAACAAGTACCTGGTAGACAAGGGATTGTAGTGGGTAGCAGCCAGGTTGAAGATGGGCATAAGGCTAGCAACCTCATCGCAAGTGCAGCAAATGCAAGTATAGGAGAAATATAAAAAAATAATAATTATAATACATATATCAATATTATTTCCCAAGACGAAACAGTTGCTTGGATTACTGTTAGACTAAAAGTTATTAATTTCCTATAAAATCGACTTTTACTCTCACGCTATTTATGCCTTTCTATTTCCTTATTTTCCTCCGATTTCATATCTATTCCATAACATTAAACATTTGTGTCAGTAATCCCTCAAAGCTGGTAACTGCAAAATGTCCAGAAAACTGCGTAACTTTAAGTGTGAAAACAAATGATGAATAAAAATTTGATGCTGGTAACGAGATATACACCAGTGGCTGCGTTACCTGCGTTGTAGCGTTCTCTGCTCGTTCTACACATCTTCATTTGATATCACTGTAGTTTTTCGCGGAATGTGAAGAATCAAAGTTGGATTCCGTATTGTTCATAACGCACTGAATATCAGCTGCATTCTGTATAAGTTCCTTTCCCAGACATTTTCTTTTGTTTACCATATAGCTTCTTCTTCCGCTCACAAATTCCTCTCACTGAATCCAGAGAAGATACATCTAGGTTTCTCTCACTGAATCCTCAGAAGATACGTCTAGGTTTCTCTGTCTCCCAATTATGATTACAAAGACAGAACGATGGGTGATCGACCATATGCTATTCGCATTCTTTCTGATACGCAGGTTGTCACTGGACCTCCAATCATCTTCATTAGACAGTTATCTAAGACTGGTAATTGGTGATGAGATAATCTCTTCGCATTAACTAAGTCATTCCTTCCACCGAGGGTTATCAGTGTTCACTTTTAATAGCAGTCTCGAATAATTCTGAATTCTGGGAGAAAACAAGACTGGGAGTGATCCGTCTTTTTGGAAATCCGTTATGGTTAAACAGCTTTTCTATGGAAATCGCGCAGAATTCTGTAGGACGACAGAAGTAACTATTAGAATATAATTATTTTCAGTAGTTTCTCAGAAAGGGGCACCAGCACCATTCTTAAATTTACAATACTCGTTAATTTTGTAACGTCTAGTCGTCGCTCTGTTACCTTTTAGGGCACTGATTCCATGAAGCATATTATTAGAATTTGCTGTGTGTCTTAAGTATTTAACAACCTGTCTGCCGAAGACTTACAGACAACCAGAAAGCTCCATCTACCCTTCTGGAGACACTGGAGACACGACATCACCTTTGTAGGGAAAGGTTGGAGTGTGGTGAATTTATATATACATATATATATATATATATATATATATATATATATATATATATATATATATATATATATATATATATATATATATATATATATATATATATATATATATATATATATATATATATATATATATATATATATATTGAGGTATTGTATATACGCAAAATTCACATTTTACCACAGATCTTTTCCATTCAGAGGTGATTGGTTCACAAAACGTAAGCCTTTCGGATATCAGTCAAAACTTTAGGATGAGATTGCTAGCCTCATCCCCGTCATCCTGGTTACAACCATCACAGCCATCTAACTATCAGGTGTATAGTATGCTGCTTAAGGCAGCAGCGGAGCTTGAGGTATTAACGAGCAGAACCTCAATCGGTTGGCCTCTGAATTGATGCCATTTCTTTTTAGTTTATGTGGTCTGTCACACACGAAGATTTGTCCGATTTCTTGTTGCCGTGAAATTAACGACTGTTATGAACTGGACAGAGATGTTACTGGTTCTTTCCTGGTAGAGAAGTGGATATGTGAAGTCGCTCAGCTTTTATCGTTCCTTAAATTAGGAATCGCTTTCTTTAGAGACATTAAGGTTACTTGAAAGAAAGCGACAGGAACAACTACAAATTCAGCGGCAAATCTCAAATGACAACACAGACACCGCAATCATAGATTACATGTCTGCCTACAGATATCCCCTGCTGTATGTAAGAATCTTACGTAACAATGTAAGAATCTTACGTAACATCCATCTTGGGATTCGATGAGCGTTATTTTCTGGTCTGCATTATGACATATTACTCTCTCTCTCTCTCTCTCTCTCTCTCTCTCTCTCTCTCTCTCTCTCTCTCTCTCTCTCTCTCAATTGTGTAGCGTAGTAACTATACTCACTGAAAACCGAAATGTTACAACGATGCGAATGTTCATTAACTCTAATGATAGATTAACAATTTATTTAGCATACGGCAGATCCGTTCGTGACTTAGCGAAACATGAATTCGCTTATAGATAAGGGGTTTTGATGACTGCAAAGGCCCAGTAAGGCTGAGACCTAAACTTCCCTCGGCGAAAAGGGGCCTTTGGAAAAGTTACATTCCTATCTCTCACAAAATCTAATTCCTTGCCGCCGGTCACGAGACCCACCTTTGTTCTTAAAATTCCACGCATAACTTTTTTTTTAAACCCTGATAACACACGCTTAAAAAAGGAATAAACAAACAGATTTCAATCAAATTAACTGTGCAGTCTACTCTTACACACTAACCTCATGTCTTGACTTCAAGACATCCTCGAAGTTGAAGAAAGAAATGAACGAAAAATCAAGAGGGGCAAAGGAACTCCCCTTTGCTCCTACGTCGGAACAGTTGCTGGTGTAAGGTCATGCTTAGTGCCAATATGTCGTCGCCGTGACCTCAGGAAATCGAGGAACTACAGTAGACACACAAGTACTCGCGGCATAGTCACGCTGGTTGGAGCCATATTCACCACTGACGCGACATCGGTTCCGACTGATTTATGCTTCCTCTTACTGGTTGTCATGGCTGTGATTTGGCGCTGATCAATTTCATTTTGTCTTTGTTTTTGTGGGAAAGTCATCACTTCGAATCGAAATAAATCATTATAGTTCGGAATGTTTCTCAGATGCGGAAAACACAACAAAACTCTTGCGTAAAATGTTCTCCAGAAGGGTTCTGTGTCTGAACAGAACAGATAAGACCTGGTTCGTTTTCAGGTTTTCAGAACCATTACTTTTCTTATTACTTTGTTTCATACCCCTCAAAAAGTAAAAGTTAATTGTATTTTGTCACGGTACGACACTGCTATTGGTCTACACATAAGGTGGTAATAATTATCATTCCAATACATGGAAAATATCTGAATGTCCTTCTTCTGGACAAGAATTGGGTCTTTCCCAAAGGCAATGTAGATAGAAGTCGTCTGTGAGTACAATGAAGCAGGAAAAGCAACGAGGCCTCGTTCAGATTTCAATGCTATGGACATCTCTAGATGTCCGAAGTCATATTACTTGCGGCTGTAGTGACAGGAATCTGCGGCTCATATTAGTGACGTTGTTGACTTACGTCAATATTATTCAAGATGTATTACAAATAGCTGTCTTTGCATGTTATAAAGTACCTGAAAGTATGGGCGACTTTCTCTCTATTTATTACTGAAGATGACACACGCATACCATGAAAAAAGACGGTAACACTCGAACAAAGGAGGACTGAAACGGCAAGTCCTAACCCTAAGGACGTTGTGTACCGTCCCGAGCTCGAGCCAAGATACCTTTATCTTGCGTACAGTACAGGTATAGAGAGAGGCCAAATGGTGGGAAAGGTTATCCAGAGCTGGACTATTTAAACGTGGTGTTCATTACTCGTAGATTATCGGTATCCCACAAAGAAATTTTTTAAGTGAGATTACATCTTCCTTAACGTGTCGCAGACATCCGCTCCAGGTGGCGTTTTAACACTTCATCGACTCGTAGCAACATGAGGGGCCTGGCTTTGAAACGCCACCCTCCCATCTCCTCGTAAGGGGCCATCTTACCACACCCACAAAATCTCCTCCATCCTGACGCCCTTTAGTCACATGAACTTACGACCCCACCTCATCTTTTCTCACTGCTGCTGTTGTTATTGCTGTAGCTGTTGCTGCTGTTCTTGGTCTCGTTTTTGTTTCGTCTTAAGATTCACTTCCTGATTCGTTTGGGGTGTCACCCCCCTCCTGTTTTCCTGGGTCTTATCCCGTGACGTCTCCCACAGCTACAGTTTAATCAGCGCCGATTGTGTACACACATTTTGTTTTCACGGCCTGATTGGTTTATAATGACTTTCCTCGTTTTTAAGAGTTACCATTCTGGTTTCGGTTGAGATTTTAAAAGAGAGTCCAGTTTCCATTAGTATCGTTGTAAAGATCTGGTTCAAGTACCGACTTCTGAATCTGTATTGGAAAAATATTGATGCTAGTATCTTACAGGGTCAACAGAGCCTCTTTCAGACTGATGGTAGGCAAGGCACGACACGTGCCTCTGTTAGAATTACGCAGTAGTCTTTACACAAATAACACATTCTCGCTTTAACTTCGCGAGAGAATTTCTCGTATCTAGCGTTACTATTACTATCGTTTATAGTCTATCTATAAATACAACTATATATTTAAAAATTATATAAATTCATCACTGAAGCTAAGTATAAAAAGATGTTCTAAATATCTGTTACCATTACTATCGTTTGTAAGTCTTATTTTCCAAAAAATCCGAACATGAAAATCGCTCCTACATCGGTTCTCAGCCACGTAAAATAAGTCTAATCCTTCGGGCCAGCCCTAGGAGAGCTGTTAATCAGCTCAGTGGTCTGGTAAAAATAAGGTATACTTAACTTTTCATCCCTGAAGAAATTTTCCAGGCGTACTTGACTTCCACTGCTCTGTATCTCAACACAAATCTTCACCCTTGTTTCCTTAAATGTTGTGCTTGCACCCACCTTGTGCTTTCATTTGTTTTTGCTACCCCTTTTAATGGTAACTGTCGCTGCAGATATTTCACGTTACGAGGCCTTACATCGGCCTTAACTACGAAGGCCACAAAGAGATGCTGGATTCCAACTGTTCGAGCTGGAAACTCTCTGAGACATAATGCATCTGTTGAGGACTACATATTCTAATGCATAATCATACACACACACACACATTATATATATATATATATATATATATATATATATATATATATATATATATATACATATATATATTTTATATACATATGTGTGTGTGTGTAATTGTAATAGCCACAATGCCCTCTTAACTTCTCGAATTGTGGCTATTAGAATTACATATCTATCCGGTAAAATGTGACCAGTAGATTCTACATATATATATATATATATATATATATATATATATATATATATATATATGTATATATATTAATTAATTATTTACTACTACAGTTGACGAGAGAAACTATAATAATTTTCCTCCGGAATGGCATGGAAGTTTCGACAAAATACGTATTTTGTATTTAATACGTGTAAAACATGAAATCTTAATGACTGTTTTTTTCTGTGTTTAAGTGTGTTAAAATATATTTGTACACACACACACACACACACACACACACACACACATATATATATATATATATATATATATATATATATATATATATATATATATATATATATATATATATATATTTATATGAAAAATAAGAGATAATGATGAATACAAAAAAAAGTTAAATAAGAAAAATAAGAGCATGTCTTGACGAATGAAGTGTTGAAAAAGTTCTTCGTGCGCGCGCACGTACATAAACGAACACAAACACATAAACATCTTACAACTTTGGTGAGGTCAAGAGGTCACCTACCCTGAGTAGCTGCACCATGAACTTGTCTTTTATGTACGAGAGAGAGAGAGAGAGAGAGAGAGAGAGAGAGAGAGAGAGAGAGAGAGAGAGAGAGAGAGAGAGAGAGAGACGTTTGCCTTATATGTCCGAGCATTGTTAGGGATGACTTTTCAAAATCTGATCTCAGTCCAGATTGCAAAGAAGTCGGAAATTAAATAAATCTGAAAACTGAATTACTGGTGGAATAAATTCAGTTGCTGTTCTCTCACATCTGTCACGAGCATGTCGCTGAAAAAGTGACGTAACGGAATGACGAAGATAATGAAGATGGTGCAAGAATTTGAGTAACTTTAAATGAGTAGTCATGCTCCGGATTAAGATATGTCTTCGCCGGATGGAGCGAATATTTACTAGGTATTCTGACGTTATGTCTCGAGAGTGGCGTTTTGCTTCTCTTAGCCCGTCAAAAAAACAAAAAAAATAGAAAACCCTTCATTTTTGCTTATGGACACACTGTTTCGTAAGGTTAGAAGAACGCCATTTTACTCTAATTTTACTTTTTTTTTCCCAACCGACAGTGAGATTAACAGTGACTACAATCGCGCAGTTGTGGTCGAGAGTTACATGCGGAAACATTGTCATTTTACCTTACGGACAGACTCGCAATCTTAAACTAATATTGCCTTCACCGAAAGTTTCTGATGACGAAAAAAAAAAGAGGCACAATTATCCGAAAATAGATTGATAGCGATAACATTTCAACCTAATGGTGGGAAGGGAACGAGACTATCGCCGTTCGAAAGCCGAAGTTTGACAGGACCATTGCACATCGATAGCAACTACATCAATTAAGGAAATTGCCCAGTGATTTATGGCATATTTTCTTGAGAGAGAGAGAGAGAGAGAGAGAGAGAGAGAGAGAGAGAGAGAGAGAGAGAGAGAGAGAGAATCTCTCAAGTTTCAAAGACTTGTGGTCACATCCTTACAATATGGCTGACCATTCTGTGACAATACTAGTTGTATTATTGTTATTATTATATATTGGTTTACATTTTGAGATTTTTCGTCGACTCCCTGGAATAAGAACTTACCCAGAAAGATTCTCACCACACCATCGAGAGCACAACTCTGACATTTGCCCTGAATCTGTGTGAAATATGAAAATCACAGGTCGCTGTCCTCATCACAGTCATACAGAAATCCGTGCACACCACGCAATAAAGGAGAATGCTTGACCTATGGACCCCGAAGAGTTCTTGCGCTTTTTTTGTCTCCTTTTCATATCTAGCGTGTAACTTCCGCGTGAAAATGATGACGGAGACAGGATACGAATAAATGCCGAATTGCAGGACGAAGGTGGGAATCTAGACGTCTTAACGCTGGAAGCAAAATGGTAAACTGTCTCGGCCTCATTTTACACACAGCGGGAATAACGACGATGACGCTCGAAACCCCGGTGTAAAATCGTCACGTTAACGTTGAAGGAATCGCAGGAATCTTGTCAAAAAGCCGAAGCTGAGGATGGTGTGGAATCCCGATAACGTGGGCGAGAATCGGAGGGAGAAAGCCGCAAAAAGAGGTACCTGAAAAATCTTGCCACGCCTCCTCCGTCCCTTTGGTGAAGTACCTCTCCGACAATTTCCTGCTCCGCTCGCACCACCTCCAGAGGTCAGTACTCTCTCCCCTGCCCCAGTCTCTCTCTCTCTCTCTCTCTCTCTCTCTCTCTCTCTCTCTCTCGTGCATATGTTTCTCTGCTAATCGTGAACGAGCCAAGCTGTCAGACGCAGCCAGGATTTAAAGCAATTACCATCAGTGACGTGAGTGTTCAAAGCTTAACGTCAGTCTTAGATGTTTTTATGGAGAGAGAGAGAGAGAGAGAGAGAGAGAGAGAGAGAGAGGGGGGGGAAATGATATCACTAAATACCTTCCTCTTGTAATTGTCTCTATATTCTGCTCTTCCATTTTAAACTGCAAAAAATGTGTCTATTATATTTTCCAGTGAGGGAACCGTGAAAATTCCCCGAGGGAGAGTCTAGACGGCGCGGTGTAGGAGTGAGGTGCGCTTGAAGCCAAGGTTGATCTTGCTTCAAGCTAATGATGTGAATGACGTCATCGCATTTTGCTTTTGTCATCCGCTATTTCTGTCCCTCACATTTCATGAAAACTTTCGTAATGTGAAAAAGAAAATGCCCAAGTCAGTCTTTCTGCACATTACAGAGTAACATTCTTGAAGATCAACGGAAGACATCGAAAAATCACCAATGTCGTAAAATATATACAGAGTGAATTTATACTCGAATTTCCCAATGGCTTCCTTTTTCTTAAGGTGTTTCAGAAAATGTTTTGGATTTTCCTTTTCTACAACGAAAGAGACTCAAAAGTCAACTACAGACGAGATGCACTCCAATACTGATTTGGTGTCGAATTCTTAATATAAAAAGCTTCCAAAATAAAAAAAAATACAGATTGATGATCTTGAATTTGAATATTCTTTATAAAACGTGTTAAAACACAGGATTTTGAATCATTATCATTAACCCTAAATAGAAGGTTATATTTTCTATCCTTTTCTTACATTTGGCTGTTTATGAAAAGAAAATGCCAACAGATGGGCCTCTTGGTAGCCAAGGGATTTTGGGAGAGACAGGAACCTCACTTTCGGAGAGATGGAATCTTCTGATGTGGGCTGATAGCCTTGGCGGATGTTTGCAATCTTTTGTAAGATACAATTCAACGTGTAAGTGTTCTTTCGTCGTATGGGGCGGCATCTCTGACCTTTGTGTGTTGTGATGCCAATAAATAGGTTAACCAATCAACCCATTCTTGAATGGCAGGGTAAAATTGTCATAATATAAAATAATAAATTAATATAAAATAATATAATATAAAAATAACATAATCATTAAGTAATTATTAATTAGTAATAAAATATGTTTTTTTCTAATAATTGCTTGTCTGCGGCCGGTCACGTAATCCAACATCAAAGTCGCCTTGTCTTCCCTTGGTCTAGGATCAAAAACTCCAACGAAGTACATTCTTACATCAGCGTAATGTACAACATTTTCTCTGAATAATTTTCAAGCCTGATCAGGATTTGGACAATGGCCAAAATCCTCTTCATTACTGTTGTCAAAATTAGTTGAAAACTTGATGTCCATGACGATCGTCATAAAATTTCATTGGTAAATTTAACAAGGCATTTCTCTTACTGCATATGTCAAGGCTAAAGGAAATGTTAGTAAGTAATGTGATAATGAATTTCTTTGCTTCTTCTCTAAAATTGATATAATTTTAACACTTGACCTCAATGTTAGGTTTATTCTAGATCATAAAATACTTCATACTATACATACATACATACATACATACATATAAGCAAACATACTTACACACATACACATAATGTCTAAAGACCTTGCATACACATACAGAATAGCGAATCGAAATTTGCACATCATTTTATACACTTGGTATCTCGGATTTCAAGGTAATTAGTAAAAAGCATACCCAGGAATTATCACGAAATCTACGACGACAATTCGAGGGGACCTTCGGTTCAGACGAAATCACGTAGAGACTGTGATGTCATCGCAAGCGCGCTTGAAATCAGTTTACGTCAGAGCAGTGTAGACGAAGAAGGAAACCCAAAGCGTTCCCCCTAAGAAGTCCGGTCAGGCTGCATCCAGGGAGGACACAAGAGTCACCCCGAAGCGAAGAGTGAGTCACGATTGCTGGAACTCACCACCTCTTTTGGAGGCCATCGGATGTTGCATTCCGCCTCCGCTTCTTCTTCCTTCTCTTTCCTGAGGGACTCGGGGACTCTTGGAGAAGTGTTCGCTTGATGTCGACTGATGAATTCAAGAAGGGGGAAAGCTTATTTGCAAACGTATAAAAAGCTGGTTATCGCACCAAGATCAATGGTACGCGGACAACGCCCGTGACCTTTCTCAAATCTAGTTTCATCAGAGCAATGGAATATTATCGGAGAGAGAGAGAGAGAGAGAGAGAGAGAGAGAGAGAGAGAGAGAGAGAGAGAGACGTTCTTTCTCACTCATGCCCGAGACTTTGCTTTAATGCTATTCGACTAAGGCATTCTCTGGCTTCGTATCAATCTTCACCACCTATTTCCAAAGTGCAAATTCCAAGAAGATACTAAACTGAAATGTCACTAAGATACCGAGGGAGTGGCTACTACTTTCACTTATATTCCGAATAATATACTTTAGCCAGTTCAGGAACATAAATAGAAGTCAAAAGGCAGTTTTTCTCAGATATATATACTGTATATCAGTCAACGGGTGTAACTACTCCATCGAGCAGTGATACCTGTCAGAAATTGCATTCATAAATAGGATCAGCATCATATAGTTGTGCACAAAATATTTTCGAGAGAACATTCCTCAAATGGCTGAAAGTCCACCACCAACTAAAGGGGAATTACGTAATCCTTTCCCTCTCCACAGTAAAATGGCAAGAATCATTTATGCCTTACTCATGTTACGATGTTGGTACAGCGCCCACTTCGATTTAGTTGCCCCAGTGCTAAATATACATTAGTGTCCCCAGAGTTAAATATACAAGAAGTAGCATGCGACACAAATCAATTCTGACAGTAAATATGTTCAGACAAAGAAATCTGCCTATTCGGCATCATGAGAGATGGTGTAGATGTAATAAGTACCAAGACAGGGAGGTCACTGAATTAGTTATGCGGGCGTGGGTGAGAGACTTTAGGTAAGGGAGAGTAAATCCGGCGATGTTTGCAAAGGCAATATTGATTTAAGCGCTGTGTGCATAGAACTGAAAGTACGGGACCAGACTGAAACGACTTGCTCGTGACGATGATCCAAGGAAGAAGAGCGAGAACATGAGACAATGTGCATAAAAATTATTGGTCTTAACAACACTGTCTCTGGAAACACAGAACACACACGCACATTGAATGCTCCACGTCTCCATTTTCCAGCAAGTTTTGAAAACGATGCTCGATGAAATCAAAGGGAAATCCGACCGGGAATGATGTAAGGAATTTCTCCCCGTCTCCGTCAAGTATCGAAGCTCGGCAGGAGGAGAAACACTGTAGGCTCAGGTATTAGGAACTCGTCAGGTTATGAATTTACTGCATGGTGGCTGTATTTGTAATCGACAATATTTCCCTGCAGACCTATATATAGGACCACCTATTAACACTAGAAGAGAGAGACTTAAGAGAGAAAGATCATTAACAATACGTGCTCGCAAGTGTACACAAAGAGTGCTGCTTCATTTTCCCAAGAAAATTACAGTATAAGTAATTGCATTACTCACGATGATTGTAACTAATAAGCACACTCACTAAATGAAGGATACTGGTTGGGCAAAGCCTATGATTACACTAGCCAGTAAAATACTTAACAATGCACCGAGATTTCGAGTGCAATTTCCAAAGAAGGCAATCAAATTAGTCATCGAAATTCTAAGCAATATGCATCTACTCATTCAACTGCAGTCCTGCCTTCCTTAAATAGATAACGCCACCATGTTTCCAGCCTCTCCCTTTAAGAGTGATTATCTACACACAAAACGTTTTGTCCATTTTGCATACACCCATACACATGTACATATATTCATACATATATGTATGTATATATAGAAAATAAATATACATATGTATATATAAATATATATATATATATATATATATATATATATATATATATATATATATATATATATATATATATATATATATACATATAATTATAAAAGTGAACAAATGACAGATGATTATTCACGCAAACATATGGAAGATATACCGGAATACTTTTTTGCGAAGAAATCCTTCGTTATTTTAGCGAATGCTGGGCGAACATAGTTTCATCATGGAAGGAACGCCGTCTTCTGATATGGGAAACAACGAGGACGAAAGTTGGATGCCACGCATGGAATTCTACCTTCAAACCGAGTCAGTGAAAGTGACTTGGAAAGGCCGAAGCCTTTCGCGTTACGGCGAAAAGGAAACTCTTCTACTTCAGGAAAACAACAAATACGAGACGAGACGCAATTCAAGTCTCGATCTCGTAATTCCACGAAGGAAGTTGCTGGGTTGTGGGACCTTAATTAAGGCGAGAGAACAATGAAATTCGGAGGGGTTTATGTTGCTAATTGGCATAAAATTACTCAGCAGCTTCGTCAGAGGCGAGGAAGGACGGAATCTAAAACAAAACAGTGACTACCAAGAAATGACGTAGTGTTGAGGATGAAACTTGCGGTTGGTTTAACAAATTAAGGTCTCTCCCCCCCCATTTTTGTCAAATCATCAAAAACTGCAACGTAACTGGTACCTCTTCAACAATAATGAATAACCCACATAGCGAGTATCTTGCATATCTAAATTAAATTAGTAATCTGCTTAATTAGACAATGATAGATATAATGTTTTGTCGAGTCAGCCATCATCTTAATCATCAAAACTTATAGGAAATGACATAATTTGCAACTGGAGCTTAAAAATTAGTTTTATGTCTTAAATTAAACAATAAAGTTTGGTTAAATGTAACTTTGTCCACTAGGATTCTTATAGTCCGAGACAAGGACTTTTGGGGCCTAATCTCTTCCAAAAATCTGTCTCTGTCTGCCTGACTGCCTTTAGTAGTGTCTTAGAGGAGAGAGAGAGAGAGAGAGAGAGAGAGAGAGAGAGAGAGAGAGAGAGAGAGAGAGAGAGAGAGAGAGAGAGAGATAAAATCTAAGTATCTGGACGCTTGGCTGGAAAGTGAATTCCTAGCGGAAGACCAAGATTCCATAGCCCCATTAGCTGACATTTTGACAGAGCAATTCAATTTCCACCACCTCATGAACTACCCAATCGTGAAAAGTCACAAGATGACGGTTAATGCAAAATTCCCTCAGTTACTAGACGCCTCGTCAAAGTTAATTGATTAGACTCAAGTGAAAACATGGAGCTTTCACTCCCAATTATTGATTTTTCTTGAGAATTTAATTTTTATCCGTTAAGAAGATAATGTTCATTATAAGTTTCTGTAACTGAGGATATGTCCAAATTCGTAACAAGGCCGTATGTAGGAAGGTAGGGCAGGGGAACGTTGGGTAGTGTGCAAATAACCCGTATTTTGTATGTTGGTAATGCTTACATATGGTCTAGCATTGCCAAGACACCTTTGATTATACGATGTTCACCTCTCCCGTTTTTCTCTGAATGGCCTTCTTACGAATTTGGAAATATCCTCAGTCCGTTATACAGAAAAGAAAAAAAATATTGTTCTTGTTATAATACTTATAATTAATTCCCAAGATTATTATTTGTGATCATCTTCGCCTTACAAAGGTGCAAATAAAAAAAAAATTATGGCATATTTCTATAGAATCATGTTCCTTAGAAAGTTTATAAGTGCTTTCATCAAGATGTTCAAACTTTTTCATAAGTACCATAAACTGATACAAGTTAGCTGCATTGGTATAGCTACGAGACAACATATTTGGCGTTCATTGGGCTTATTTTGGCGCTTGCATTCATATAGATTTCATAAACTAACTGAACCTCCAAAATCCTGAAAAAAAGGATAGTATTTTATCGGCATTATTTAGAATTTTTTTTTCAGTTGTAATGAATTCGTTCCTTAACCGAGCCAGCAAGCGTAAGACTATACAGTATTTTTCTCTGTCCCATCACCTGCTATCGCTAGGATTTATAGCTCTTTAAGAGTTCAGTTCACTCATATAGGGATTACTTAACGATTCAGAGTTTATCATGTTGAGTTCGATTTGTAAAAAGTTCCCTTGTAAGTTAAATCACTGTAAAATGAGAAGCTTAGTCAGCGTTCAGCTGGTGCTGCCCGCCCAACTCTTGACCTTATAAAGGCGCAGGTGACACCCAGAGCCCTCATGAGGGAGTATTGACAAGGTTGTTTCTCCTACAAACCTTTCAGTCGCCACCCATTTGTCTCAAGGGGTTTTGGGCAAAGGGCATAGGTAGCCGTGTGGATTTCATTAGACAGACTTCTGGTTATACAGTCAGAACATCAGCCTATTTCCTCAGTACTGTAAGTTAAACGAAACCTCTATCTCTCTTTTCTACACACACGGACATATACTCTCTCTCTCTCTCTCTCTCATATCTATATATATATATATATATATATATATATATATATATATATATATATATATATATATATGTGTGTGTGTATTATATATATATATATATATATATATATATATATATATATATATATATATATATATATATATATATATATATATATATACATACATATACTGTATATGTGTGTATATATATATATATATATATATATATATATATATATATATATTTATATGAATACTTGTATATATGTACAGCTGAATCACGAAAATATGGAACTTGATGAATATATTTAATAAAGGCAAATGCCAAAACAGGAAAGTGAAGCGACGGAGTGGTGCTAGGCCTTTCGACTTACTGTCCTTTACTTAGCAGACTGATAGAAATATAAAAATAAGTTTACAAAGGAAGTTCGTATAACTGACAGATGGGGAGCATAAAGGAACAGATGTACCTGGAATCCAACACAGTTAAAGAATTAGTGGACCTACCAAAACAAAGGTAAATATTTACGAGGTTTTACGAAAGATTAGGCCCAACAGCTCAGAAGCAGGGAAAGGTCAGTTAAAAGATTGTACAGGGACCAATGACGTGGAAAGAATAAGCTGATTACATATGTTTATAAAAGTACAGCTCAATTGGTAAACAATAAAAATTTTTGCAAAGTGGATCTCTGATTCTCACATACATAATTCTCTAGATTTAGATGATAAATTAAACAAAATCATTTTTTGCCCCACTGATAAATTTGTTAGTTTTGATGTTTGTTCTCTTTTTACTAAAGTCCCTATAGATTCTGTTTTAGAGTATCTTAGTAACGAACTAATCCATCATGAATTACCTCTACCTGTAAGTCATATTATTTCACTCACTAGGTTGTGCATTTGTGACTGTAAGTTTATGTTCAATGGTGAATTCTACCAACAAATATTTGGTATGGCAATGGGCAATCCTTTATCCGCACTCCTCTCAAACTTCTATATGGAATTCTTTGATAAACGATATTTACCTAACATCATTTATACTCCTTTGACGTGGTATAGATATGTTGACGATATTTTCGCTATTTTGCCTACTGGTATTGATGTAAATGATTTACTCTCTAACTTGAGTAACCAGGTACCAAAAATTAAGTTTATAGAAAAAGACAATTGCCTCACTTTCTTAGATGTTTTAATACATAGAGAACTATTTCTATGCAAATTCAGCATTTATAGGAAACCAACCAACAACTTATGTCCATTTTTATTCAAGCCATCACCTGAATATCAAATTATCCATTTTTTCTTCTATGTTTTTACGACCATTGCTCATTGTCAGTCCCCAGTATTTGGATCAAGGAATCGAATACATAAGAAAAATAGGGACAGATTTATGTCATCCTTCACATATACTAGATATTTGCTATAATAAAGCCCACAAAAAGTTTTATAGTGAAAGTAACGTGGTGAAAGAAACCTCTAAGAACATTCTTAGCTTGCCTTATTTTAGTGGTTTTGAAACCATAAAATCATTGTTAAAATCTTTAGATGTCAACCTGGTTTATTCCTATAGTAACACACTAAAAGCAATGGTAATAAAAAATAGCCCTAAGGAAAGCAACAACATAATATAGAAAATTCCACGCTTGGACTGCTCTTCTTTTTATATTGGTCAATCCAGTAAAGATTTAGAAATACAAATTAAACAGCATAAGTATTCTGTCAAAACTGGGCAAACATCCAATGCAATATTCATTCATTTAGTTGAAAACTCTCACAGGGTACAATGGGCTGAAAGTTCAGTGACTGCCAGATCGAAAGATTTATCTTCACGAAATCTTTTAGAATCCGCTATTAGACAGCTTACTTCCAGTTGTAATTTTAACCTTAGCCCTGGCATGTATTATTTGGACCCCTGTATTAGCAAAATGTTCAAGAATGACCTTAAAGATAAAATCACTGACTTAATATATATGTATATATATATATATATATATATATATATATATATATATATTTTTTGTGTGTGTGAAAATGTTCACTTTGCAAAAATTTTTATTGTTTACCAAAAGGTGAATTATTGAGTTGTACTTTTATATACACATATAACAAGCTTATTCTTTCCGTGGTCATTTTTTGGTGGTCAGTCTTTTTCCCTGTACAATCTTTTAATTGACGTTTCCCTGCTTCCGAGCTGTTGGGCCTAATCTTTCATAAAATCTCTTGAATGTATACCTGTTTTGGTAGGTCCACTAATTCTTTAACTGTGTTGGATTCCAGGTACATCTGTTCCTTTATGCTCCGCATCTGTCAATTATACGAGTTTTCTTTTTAAATCTATTTTCATACTCCTATCAGTCGGCTAAGTAATAGACAGCAAGTCGAAAGGCCTAGCACCACTCGGTTGTTTCACTTTCCTTCATGGCATTTGCCTTTATATATATATACCTCTCTTGATAGCTCAGTGGTAGAATGTCGACTGGAGTTGCTGGATGAGTATCTGTGATGAGGGATCGCGACCCGGCAGTACCAATCTATTTATCACTTCTAAATTCCCCTTCGTCGATAACTCCCCATCGGGGATGTCCCCGAGGTAGCGTGAATTTGATATTAAGCGACATTTGTAGCTTCATGATTGTATATAAATCACGGTGTGATAAAGTAATTTCATATATATATGTATATATATCTACATATATTATATACATATTATATTTATATATAATATATATATATATATATATATATATATATATATATATATATATATATATATATATATATATATATATGTTTATATTCTCCTTTACAGAAGTTCATGAAAGTAAAAGTTCTGAGCTGTTGCCATATCAGTTTGTACATTATTTTTTTTTATTAATGCATATCCTTGTCTAACCTCAGAATCTGACATTCCTTAGGCTATCACAACGAATACCAACCTGTTGTACTCGTAACAATCGGTTCTCAGCAATTATTTTCAGAGCATACGAATGCAGAAGATTTCCTTTTCGGGAATAATGGTTGAGTGTTGAATAGATCCGAAAAAAGTGTTTTCCTTTGAAAAAAATTAAAAACTGTACTTATGAATCATAACTAAATCATTATACTAAATATAAATATTTAGTCCATGACTCATAAGCACTCAAAAACATCCATCAAGTTACACACACACATGTCAACTTAACAAGACCATTCAAATTCATTCCTTAGGGATTTTGAAACAACTTTCAACTTACCTAAACAGGCTCTCAGTAAAAGAGTTCGAAAACGTTTTTTGGCTTACCATAAATCTGAGTAGCACCCTTTCCTTATTTATGAGTAGCACCCTTTCCCTTTTAAGTGCAGGAAGCTCTGCCGAAAATATTATCCACTAAACAGGAACCTGAATTTCGGGCGAAGTCTTAGCAGAGAAGAAAGTCGTCCTGCTGTATATTATTTTTCGAAGACAACAGTCTCTAAAACAGTGATGAAATGAAGAAATAAACAAGTGATAAATGCGCCGAAGTTTCTTCGGCTCAATCGAGTTTTCTGTACAGCGTATAATGCCGTGTGAAATTCTAAGCACGGCCCGGTGGTGGCCTGTGTTGCTGGCACCTATAGCGGTGCCAGACGCAAGATCAAAGCTAAGTTTAACCTTAAATAAAATAAAAACTGCTGAGACTAGATGGCTGCAATTTGGTACGTTTGCTGATTGGAGGGTGGATGATTAACACACCAAGTTGCAGCCCTCTAGCCTACGTAGTCTCTAAGACCTGAGGGCGGAAAGAAAAAGTGCGGACGGACGGACAAATAGCCGTCTCAACAGTTTTCTTTCGCAGAAAACTAAAATATGGCAGACATGGAAAATGGATTTCGGAAACAATTCTTGATGACATTCTTATATTCCCACAAGAATTTATGTAAAGTTCACGGAATGTAAAAGGGGTCAGCTTGGCAGATGTCCACATTTACCCCAGAGGAATAATGAAGGGACATACCGCTGCAAAACACAACTGAATTAGAGAGACTCCTTACAAGAAACCCACCGCAAATTCTTACTTCCGTTTGGTAACGAGTTTAAGAGGCCCTTAAATGCACGCCTTGAGTGGCGAAAGTTTCCCACAGAGAGAGAGAGAGAGAGAGAGAGAGAGAGAGAGAGAGAGAGAGAGAGAGAGAGAGAGAGATTTACACTTAATTTTCGGATACTAAAACAATGGTTTTATGGCGTCATACTGCGTTTTGTTTCCCACCCACACTCACCGGAAAGCACTTGAGAATGCAATGTTAATTCTTGTGAATCGGAATCATGTTCCCTTTACTCAAAAAAAAAAAAAAAAAAAAAAATATATATATATATATATATATATATATATATATATATATATATATATATATATATATATATATTAGTCACTACTGCAGTTATTTTTAAATCATAAAATTTTGCTTTCGCAGTTTGCCACGCAATTACAGCACCATGACAATGTAAAACACGTGAAAAAATGTTAAGAAAACTCTGAGTACATGTGCATTAAATAAGTAATTACCATTTAACCTGAGTTTTTAATTGTAATTAATACTCGTACTATACAAAATTTATTGGTACTTATATATATATAACTGGCATTATCCACTACATGATTCGGTTTACTACTAATCCTGGGATTACCAGAATTAACCTTCATCCATCGTTCATGAAAACTGTTGGGCTTATCAGACCCTTCATTCCTCACTTGAATCTCACTCAAAGTTTTCTGGAAATGTCAAACCTTTCATTCCCAAGAAAGATCGGGTAATTTCGACTTAGAACCTTGGAATCGATGGTAACAGGTGTTTGCCATTATTTCTTGCATTTACAGCTACGTTGTGCGAGATCAGAAAGGAAGGCAAATTTATGTTGCAAGAGCCGTTCAAAAAGATTTTATATCAGTCTCCTTTGAATCTCTGCGCCCTTAGTCCAAAGGAGACTGATCACTTTCCTTCGTGCATGTTTATACTTACTTAAACAACCGGAGGTTTGCTGAGTGTATAGAGACAGAAAAAGCAATCAGAGAATAATTATGTTCACATATATACAAATTTGTACTGTAAAGATAATATTACATTAACGTTATTATTACATTATTAAAAAAGTTTTAGATGCTGTTCCTTTCACAAATTCATAAATCTGTTATTTTATGGCAAATAGGTACTCTTCTTTGCAGCTTTTTCTAGGCTCATGGAAAAGCAGTCCAGCAAGTCACCTTTTCAGAAATTGAGATAATGAAAAGGTGACCCGACCAAAAGCGTCTTCAAATTTGTAGAAAAGACTAATTATCGAGCATAGATTTGTAACACTGATATTAACATTAGTTTTATAGTTGAATAGGTTTAACTGGAAGAAACATCAAGTCCCAACTCAACTTTGAAAACTATAATTGGAAAAAGGGTAATTTCCTAGTTTTGGACAACTTTTCTGCAATTTATAAAAAATTAAGATATTTTCTGGATAACAATAATAAATTCATAGCGCAAATTTCTAAGACGCAATCACGGTCTTTATTGTTCCATTGTTGCGAGAGATAAAAATCACATCACAAAGGGACATGACTGACATCAACTCGAGACTTTCATCGACCAAGCACAAATGCATAAAGGCATAATACAGTAAGCATATATATATATATGTATATATATATATATATATATATATATATATATATATATATATATATATATATATATATATATATATATATATATATATATATATATATATATATATATATATATATATATGTATGTATGTATGCATGTATGTATGTATGTATGTATAATATATATTGCTAGAAGTACTGACACATACTTCTCTCCTCGCCCTGTTTTCATTTGGAAGACACATTCTGAGACCATGGAAACAAGCCTTCTGCACGTCCTTGTTGTTCCAGTTTAAAAAGAACAATAGATTCGTCAGAGTCTCAAGTACTTCTCTATCCACTCCTCCTATGCCTCGCTAAAGTTTCATTCTAACTCGACCTTTATGATCTCTGGCCGAAGATCTTCTATTCCAGATTAATGTCTTGTCCCTGCGAGACAGAGAAGCAGAGGTCTAACGACTTCACACAGCAGTCATGTTCTAGCACCTGACATGCCCGGGGCACTGGAAGCCGGTTGGTTAAGGAGGGCATAAAAGGTCAAGACAGAGGGCAAGTGAGAGAGTCACCTTGCAAGCCCTTCAGAAAAATGGGCCCTCTTCTAAAATCCAAGTAACAACCTCAACTTTCTCTAGCTCCTCAAAAGTCTAGCTCCTGTAAAGTCTATGGTCACTCCTTCCTCTGGAAGAATTGCCCTAGCAAAGCAGTTGCACCTGCCACTGCACTGGCGGTTACCAATCATGAGTCTCTTGGCCCATCAGCTGAGGGCCCTTTATTTGTGGCTCCTCCTCAAGATAGCTACCCCGCACGCCAGGTCACAGCATTTGAAGACACTGGTGAGCAAATCTCCCTGATACAGGAAGACAAGGTCCCTTATGGGGCTAAAATTGAGAACCATAAGCTCACAACCATCGAGAGTATCAATCAAGTAAAACTGATTCTCCCAACAGTTCGGCTGAGGGTCACTAGACCCCACAGAACTAGGAACTGCACACTTGCAGTAGCAAAATACCTCCCTGGAGGCTACGACCTCCTCCTGGGACAGGACTCTCTGTCTCCACCTAATGCAAGACGAACCAGGGGTTCTACCCCCTTACATAGTCCTCACAGACCTGCCTCAGGACCACTGCCAGTGCCCTCTAAGCACCATGAGCGGTGCCAGGCACCGGCCATCTCGCTCACTGAGCCCTGCCTTAGTGCCCGTGCCAGAGCACACTGCAGAGCTCCTTGCAGGAGGCTCCAAACTTGCCTCAAATTCCCCGCAGTGCCACTTGAGCACCCTGAGCAGTGCCTCGCTCCATCTGTCCCAAATTCCAAATCTGATTCCTGTGCCTGGTCCTGCCTTGGTGCCAGTGCCAGAGCACACCCTAGATCTCCCTTCAGGAGATCCCAGTCCGGATCACCTGTCTTGGCCCCGCTACTAGTGCCATTAGACAGCCAACCCAAAGCTTACCAGGGTCTCTTTCAGACTCCCTTGACCACAGCAGAAGCTCGCTGCCTGGCGCGGACCCATGCCTGAGTTGGTCATTGTAACCTGTGAACCTCACACACCCCCAAAGACTTCTTCCTCTCTTTCTCCGTCGTCAGAAGGTGAGATTCTGATGGAAAATTCTTCCATATCTCAGCTGGTTGCAGAGCTCAAGGAACTGCAACGGCAAATGACAGACCAATCACGTCCTCAGGCATGTTATTGTTTGGCAACCCCAGTTATTGAACTAAAGTGTTAGTTAACACTTTAAGTATTGATTGTCTCAGTGTTTGGCATTCCAGCCAGTAAACTTTGTGTCAGTAACCCCATAAGTGCCAAGAGCTCTGTGTAATTTACTCTTCTAATTAAATGTAAATACATGTAATTAATAAAGAGCGAGAATTTCTCTACTGAGTCCTTTTCTCAAAATGAAGTGCTTTAAATTACATTTTTTCTTGTTCTTAGAGTGTTGACCCCCCCAGTAAAGATCTGCGACGCCAAGGTAAGGATAACAGATCAACTAACACTCATATGTATGTATGTATGTATGTATGTATGTATGTATGTAATATATAATATATATATATATATATATATATATATATATATATATATATATATATATATATATATATATATATATATATATATATATATATATATATATATATATATATATATATATATATATATAAAACTTCCAGAACACCGGCCATTGGCAAAATATACAGTAAAGGTCACCAGAAGGAGACGTCTTGCAGCATTTCATCATTCATTTGACAACGTTTCGAGGCCAAGACTCATCATCAGGCTGAAACATACAAACATTAAATAATATAAAATCGACTCGACTAATTAATTATAAAAGTTAATTTACTTAAAATGAAACTAAAACATTAAAAGGGAAATGCTAAGTACCTCTCAAGGAATAGGAGGGCAGACGAGTGACGGTCACAATATAGGTTAAAAGTACGCTCAAAAAGTGATTCACAGATCGCAAGCTGTTCCTAGGAAACCATTTTGTGCCGGTCTTCCTTTTATCCAAAATGATTCGTTCTTTAACAAAATTAAACAACTAACACATCAACATCCCCTATTGGCATCAACTGCGGTGTATTTATTTACTTGTGCCCGATGTAATCAGGGAAAATGTGTTGGATCCTCTCGTAGGCTCCTCAAAGTTCGCGCTGATTGCCATAGGGGTTGTGAGTTATCGCGTTGGAGTTCGATTGGCGTCTTCAGAATACTCTAACATTCGGGATCATGCCTATAAATGTAAATTTAACATCCAATATGAGCAATTCAAAATTCTTACTGGGGCCTCTTCTCCTCAACAGCTTGCGAGCTATGAAACACTTTTTATTTAACAAGAAGTTCCAGAGTTAAACAGTCAAACGACCTCCGGCCCTCGCTTCTTGGCATGAACTTACTTTTTAACCTCACTCGTCTTCCCTCCTATTCCTTGGGAGGTACTTAGCATTTCCCTTTCAGTTTTTTAGTTTCTTTTTCGAATAAATTAACTTTTATATTTAATTAGCCGAGTCGATTTATATTATTTAATGTTTGCATGTTTCCGCCCGATGATGAGGCTTGGCCTCGAAACGTTGTCAAACAAATGATGGAATGCTGCAAGACATATATATATATATATATATATATATATATATATATATATATATATATATATATATATATATATATATATATCTATTTCTATCTATTCATCACTCTTACTCAAACAAGTTCTGCGATTCTTTCATCGCAACTTTTACAATGTAAAGAACAATATATTTATGTATAAATATATGAGAGAGAGAATTACTATTTTAACTCAAGGTAGTACAAACCCGGAACACTGAGACGACCTCGACCCGCTATTCTGATTCATATCCACAGCATAAATGAGAGAATTCCTTCCCTTGACCTAGCGAATAATCATGATTTCGGAACAGAGACCCAGCACGGTAGGCAAGTACAAAATTGCCAGATTTCTCTTTATATCGAACGTTAATATTTTTTACGGAAATATAGATTGAATATCATTATTTTGCTTCTTACCGTCAAACATGACGATAGTAGATAACAACTCGGAGAAATGGAACATTAAATTAGTTGCATTGTTCATAATGACACATGAATGGTATTAATAATCATTAAATTAAAAGGTAAATAAAGTATATATGCCTAAATATATATATATATATATATATGCACACTCGTATGGAAATACGTATACTCGAACACTACTTAATATATATTTTACTTAGAGTTAGCATACACGTCAAACACATATCTGTTTGTCGGTTGTAATTACGTGTCAATAAAAATATGTAAGTGATCACTGTAACTAGAGCAGTATTTATATTCACAAGACAAATTCGGCATGTAATACAAATTCACAAAGAGATTGTTCAATTATTTAAAAAAAAAAAAAAAAAAAAAAACAGCGCACGATGGAACAGCAAGTATTGAGTACATACATTTGAAGAAGAAGAAGAAGAAGAAGAAGAAAAAGCTGAATCTCAGTGTCTGAGTATTCACTCTTCTTTTTCTCTCCCTCGAGCAAAGCAAAGGACTTGTATGTCAGCCGCTAGATGTCACTCTTAGTTCGAACTGGAGTCACGGGACAGAAATATCCAGATATCTCCTCGTCTTGTAATTAGCGAACTTTTTAAAATATTATTAAGATTTATGTTCATGTAAACCATCTTGACCCTAATCTACAAACAGGAAAACGACTGCTTCAGTAAAACTCTAAATAACGGACGTAAGTACAAGAGAAGAACGATTTACCTGCTTTGCAAAAGTAGTATAGGCCTAAGTGGAATACTCTCACCCTTAGTGGAAGATTCTCCACATACGTTATCAGGAATGAATTTCTTTTTTTTTTTTCATGTTATGCGCTTTTCAAAACCTTGTGAACAAAACTGACAGGTACTCGATATCAAAGGCATTTCATTCTTATTTTATTCTGACTGATAGAATAAGTTCACACTATACACAAGATCTTATGTGCCCTTTGGCTTCATCGTACTCATAAAGGCTTGCATCTAATAAAATTACTAAAAACTGTTCAGGTAAAAATCTGCTTTTCATAGCATTTTTGGCATATATCGTTAAAGCGACCTCAAATAAATGAGTTTTCTGTAAAGACTAATGTTTGTAAGCTCTCTCTCTCTATCTGCCAATCTATCTATTTATCTTTTTGGGTATGGGTCTGTACTCTTGCGTGTTTTTACCTACTATCTTAAACGTCATTTCTCGAAATCATTTCTCTTTTTGGTGCCCTTATCTGCACTTTCTTTTCTTTTTACATATCTCAGCTACTTCATTCGGATTCTGATCGTGTTCCTACTTTATATTTTGCCTTCCCTCAACTGACTTGAAGGCGTTGCAGGTGAAAGTGTTCCGCTGTAGTTTATATTCACAGAGAGTACACATTTCACCCTAACCTCTTTCAGTGGGGGCTGCTGAAAATTTTCTTGTGAAAATAAAAATCATTATTAAAAACCGATCACTCGTAAGGCTTTTTCTTTAAATTTTCGCCTGCAACATTTCAGAGACAAGGCCAGTAAAAAACAAAAACAAAAAAAATCATCAGATTATTCTTTCCATTTTCATTTAAATTTCAACGGTAAGATGAGTATACAAAAAAATACGGTTTAAAAGTTGAGATTTGTATAACTGCTTGAAAAGGCCCAAAAAAAGAAAGAAAAAAGAAAAGATAAGCTAAGGCATAAAAGAGAGACAATACGGAAACAGTGAAAGTGTAAACGTGAACTGTTTCCTCATTTTCATAAGGGCAGTCGTGTCTCTCCTTTCCAACAAATACTTCAATCGTAGGAGCACAGTCATGCATGCCGGTAATCATCTAAATGACAGCAATGAACCGCGAATTTTATGGAGTCCACTCTGAACGCCACATGACAGCCCCATTTGCCAGCACTTGCACTTTCTTTCCGGGAGTTTTTTTTCCGCAACTTGTTCAACACACCGCCTGCCAACAACACCATAACACTTCTCCATCATCTAATATTGAGTGGGAAAGTGAAGGTAGCGTCTTCCCCATCCCCACCGCCCCCCCCCCCCCACCCACTACAGACCTACATTGCGTAACGAACAACAAAGTCGTTCCACTTTTCGTCTCAATCCTTTTAAAAGTGACGTCATTTTGACATCTATAAAATCCTACGCCGAGGCTCAAAAGTCTCTTGGCCACGACGAAGAATATCGTAAAAAGCAATTACATGTCGCAAGAAATCTAAAGTGTGTCAGAACGCGGGTGTATTACACTCCTTCACGTGTTATTCTATCTTCAGGTGGGAAATAACTCAGGTAATCTACATTAGTGTGTTCACACGTTTTCTTAATGGTGTACCTTCAGATTCTGTTCTCCAGCCAGTATGTTTTTAGTTTCTAATCACACACTTCACTGATTTCGCAATGAAGTCGACACTGCAGTACAGAACATTTATGTTACATTAAAAACATGTGTAGATAGACTCTATCTACAAGTTTTCAATGTAACATAAATGTTCTAACGGTGTTTGAACAGACCAAAGAGGCAACGAGTATCTATACACTCGCTCTGAAATTTCTCGAAGTCACCTTTGGTATGGATTGGATCATTTTTCCACCTTTTTTATTGCCAATTTTAATTCTGATGTTTTGAATATTATAGACATTGACTTGAAGGCATCAATTAAACTCATTCCGAGGACCCCTTTCATCAAGATTTTTTACTCTAATTTCAAAGTAAGGCCGTTTTATGGCAGGCAGTTTCAACCTCCCGATGATATCTGATTCACAGCAAGACACAGGTCCCTCTCCACACCCTCATCAATAACACCACCATTGCATAACACAAGATTTCCAGTTCTCAAACCAAATTCCGTTTAAAAAACCTCATTTTGAAACCGAGAACAAAGGGGACACCGTGCTAATAGTTTCTAGACCAAAATCTTCAAACAATTAATATATTCTAACAAATTCTTTCATCTTGAAACAACAAATTCATCGCGACACTTAGCAAAGTCCTGTGTCGTTTCGGCTACTCGTTCTTTCTATCATTCTCTCCTGATTTCCTATTTCACCGATTCCTTTAGATTTTTATTTCCTCTTCGGGTTTACCACTTGCTAGTGTTCAGGGTATAATCAGGTGGCATCACGATGCCCACTTCATCGGCCTCTACATACGAAGCAAAATTTGAATATATCATCAAAAGCCAATGGATGTTAATGGGGCATCACTGTTTTTTTTTTTTTTTTACTACTGTCGGGTCTTTGCGTTATTTAGCATTTCCTCTGAACTATAATATATTATAATGTATCTGTAATAAGCTTCACTCCAAGTACATACATACAAAAAAATAAAAATTAAGAGGAGAAGAAACTAATCGCCTTTCTCGCCACTGACTTTGTCAGTCTTGTGCATTCTTCAGCAACTCTTCTGGTGAAGGTGATGGTCGCTGGCGATGATTTACTGGCTGATTGCTCAAATTACCTGGCGTCGTAACCGGTAGGTAGAGGAATACGTTCCGTTCCTCTTCGCGCAAGGCACTTTCTTCATGAATATCTAAAAACACTTTCCTTCTCTCTCTCTCTCTCTCTCTCTCATACATAATATACAATATATATATGTGTGTGTGTATACACATATATAAGTATATATATAAGTATGCAGTATATATATATATATATATATATATATATATATATATATATATATATATATATATATATATATATATATATATATATGCCTATACATATTCACATATAATATATACATACATACATACATACATACACACACACACACATATATATATATATATTATATATATATATATATATATATATATATATATATATATATATATATATATATATATTGCATGTGGATGAAAAAGGGGGAAATGGCTCTTCGGTAACCTTCTAACAGAGGCACAGTGGACTCACATTTATTGAATACATACGTAAAAAAAAGAAAAATAATAACACACAACCGACCACTGAGCGAGCTACAAACATGGTCAACACATTTATCAAACACTGATAAATGACTACACATGTACCTGACATCATTCACACACAACTACATTTTGAGCCGAATTGCGGTGTATCACACAGCGTTTATTCACGCTAGGTATCACGCTCTCCCAAACTAACTTTTTATTTTAAAAAGTAAAAATTAGGAATAAACTGCCGTTAGCTATTTCCTCCCTGGCTAATTTTTTTGTTCTATTTATCCATTCCTTTCTTATCAGCCGTCTTGTTTTCCTTGGGCCTGAGCTATCAAACGGCACTGGGGAATAATTTAGACTTCTCCCTCAGGCGAAGGTATTTGTACCTAATTTGCAGCGACTGGCCTATAGCGCCCACTTACGGTAGTTTCAAGTCAATCCGCTTCACCGTTAAAAAAAATATACAAGATGGATGAACATGTCCCTACAACCTGCCCCTTGATTAGCTCCAAGGCATCGACGACTAGTTCGCGGCTGGCTCAACAGTCCAGGTTCAATGTTAATGTGGGCTTAAATATTTTTTTTTTCTCATTATAAAATCACCTTTTAATAAGTTTATCAGTCCTAAATGTGGCCTCAGTCATAAGTAACGACAACATCAGAGGACCCTCAAATGACTGAAGAACAAACGCAGCAAAGAAACAGTATTTTGCGCAACAAGAAAATGACACAAAACTAGCGGCTCGTGGAAAGAGGCGCGAAAGAGCGGAAAGTAATAGTGATGCTGCCCGGGAGACGTTCGTTCAACCGTAGCTTCTTAGGGTGCAATACAGAACGTCTAACGGTGGGTCCTTGTTACATCAAACCCATGATAGACGTGTATAAATGAGTCCCGCTTTTCTACTGTTACACCGCAGTCCAGTAAAGAAAAAATCAATCAATATAATAGCTTTTGTTGATACAGTAAGGTAAAAAAAACCTTTTATTACCGTACACCCAAGAAAATCGTAAAGCAGAATTTGGCTCAAATAGGCAAACGGAAAGTTGCTTTTCCAATGTGAGGAACATCAAGTCTCGAATGATTTCACTGTGATTTCGAGTATTCAATCTCACCAGAATTTTCTGTTCTTTCCCTACATAGTTGACTTAATATATAAGAAACTCGAAAGAATGAGTGAGTTTTGAAAATGATCTACAAAATCTTGAAAAATTCGCTTCAAGTATTCTGTTCCCCCCACTCTGGAAAGGTTTCACTTCTGAGAAGCAATGAATCACTTTTATCTCGGAGGCAAAAGCTGGGAACACTTCTTGAAGTGTCCTTTTGTTGCCGTTGCGTAACTGCAGCACTGCTTTCTCATCCTATATTATAAATTTTGGAGCCCCTAAGGTGCACGTACAGTTATGTTTAATATATGAGGTACACGTATTTATAGTTTAACAATTAAAACCGGTTCTGTTAACTGTAACTCACACGACTACGAAAATAACGCTAATGATTTTACATTTAAAACAAGGTGGCATAAATGATTATTGTACGGATTATTTACTAAAGGCCTTTTCCTTTCAAATATGATAAGATGGCCATAAATTTTGACGGAATACACGGATCACTAAGGCATGCTGTTTTCGTCTTTTAGAGAGAGAGAGAGAGAGAGAGAGAGAGAGAGAGAGAGAGAGAGAGAGAGAGAGAGAGAGAGAGAGATTCTCGGACGTCATTAATAGACTCCAAGTCACCGTCAGGACGAAAGAAGGGCCGAGCACCCGGTGGAATCTTTGCAACAGCGGTCATCTTCTCCGGCAACTTGAGAGGGACGGAGCGGAGCTTTGTGACCCATGACCCACTCCTAAACGGACGGGGCTTCTCCTCGGTTGGGCCACGCGGAAGGGTAAAAGGTCACGGAGCTGGGCTGAGCAAACTCACATTTTCTCAGGCTGAGAGAGAGAGAGAGAGAGAGAGCAGGCTGTAAGGCAGAATATGTAACTATAGATTTGGGAGAGCATTACCTGAGCGAAGATGCAGACGCTATCGTGTGGGAAATCTCTCTCTCTCTCTCTCTCTCTCTCTCTCTCTCTCTCTCTCTCTCTCTCTCTCTCTCTCAAAATCTTTGTCTTCTGGTGTTATATCTCTCTTTGAGTGATGGT
Organism: Macrobrachium rosenbergii; assembly: GCF_040412425.1. NCBI lineage: Eukaryota > Metazoa > Arthropoda > Malacostraca > Decapoda > Palaemonidae > Macrobrachium > Macrobrachium rosenbergii. Next base: position 1,940,142 of record NC_089757.1, read on the forward strand.
AAATGATAAGAAGCAAAACAAGCGCTAATCAAGTCATATACAAAAAAATAATTTGTATTTTTTTCATACACAAGTTTCTTCCCTGTAAACTGTGGCAGGTATTAACCCTAAGGTTCTAACAAAGGCTTTAGGTGGAGTTGCCAGCCCCATGCCTTTCCTTCTTATTTCATTATGCAAGTGTCATGAGCTACAAGTTTAGTCATATTATCAAGAAAATTCTGATTTACCCCTAACCTCAAACATTCTCCGCTATTGGTAAAGTAACTACATACCATTAAATTTATAGTCATAAATATCGCTTTTTACACTAAAGGGATGTTTATCAATTTCATTCTGAGAGAATACATTAACGGATATTGGCAACGATCATAACTTTAAAAGTTACAGCTAGAAAGAAACAATTTTAAACCATACGAACAATTCTCATAACTGAGACTTAAAATACGAAAAAAAAAAAATGAACAAAGTCCTGGTTATCTTCTACGTGAGATCCCTGATAACTCTCCGAAGCGTCTCAATCAATCAAATTTGTACAAAGCAAAACTCGATAAATTTCACATTTATAAATTATACCTGACAGATGCTTCGACAACCTTTGCGCCAGATTTTCTGGCTCCAGTTCTTTCCGATTTAAAAATACTTGTGGCCGACTCATTTTATAAAGCAGGCTACTCATGCATGGATGAATCTCGCGCAAATCTTGAGGAAACCTGTGAGTAATTCCTCGGCGAACGCTAGATAATTGACATGAGATTTTTGTGAACTGCGACACTTTAGTAGTGTTCTGTCAAACCGCATCACCTGTGCGTCTGAGAACAGAAGCAGGAAAATTCCTGTTGCTGAGGGCACTGTGGTTGATAGCAATCAAAGATGAGAAGTTAGCCTATATGGCTGGTAGGGGCCTCATTTCAGGTGTGTATAAACACACACAAACATATATATATATATATATATATATATATATATATATATATATATATATATATATATATATTAACTTTATCACATATACAATTGTTCCGTGCATTAGTAGAATAACTAAAGGGACCTCATTCAAATTGATGGTATCTAATGGAGTATTTATTCAGAAAAAGTTACAGTCTACATTATCAAGTATTCGTACGGATACCTGATAATATGGACTGTTTGTCCAAGAAAGCTTGTAACTTTTTTCTGAATAAATACTCCATTAGATACCATCCAGTTTGAATGAGGTCCTTTAGTAATATATATATGTATATATATATATATATATATATATATATATATATATATATATATATATATATATATATATATATATATATATATATATATAAACAATTATACACACACACATATACAGTATATATGTGTGTGTGTGTATGTTTTATGTATAATATAAAATAATCCGTCAAAGCATTGTCACATGGTAAACTTCTTGTAGCACAAGCACTGTGGAGTAATGCTGATGTATTCATTTTTTTTTTTACGACCAGTGTGTAAAAACAAAGGAAATTATCCATAATAGCCCTTACTGTCTTCGCTGAACTAACACCGCAAGGCACGCTTAACTTGACGTATAACTGGACGGGAACCAACCGAAAATGCGTTCCTCTTCGTTTTATGAGAGCGACAAACACACACACAAAAAAAAAGTACACAAACGTTCACAAGAAAACATCGTGCAACTTCATCTCAGTTTATGGGAAAACTGAAGATTTAAAAAAAAAACCTCATAGGAATGAAACATGGCAGAATAATACGACAAAAGAAAAATGAGTTATGACAAGGCTATCCAACACGGGTCCCGAACGTATACCCTGACTTATAACGGTATCCAAAAAATGGGGCTTATACATCTGACTTGAAAAAGCCAGCGAGTGTCACACAAACACATTATTTGTTAAACTCCCTCCAATATTTGTATTCAGAATCCTCTCCTCTCGCCTTTCTCTTCATGAATGAAATTTGACTCAAGACGTCTCACAGCGTGTCATTCCCTGCTCATATTGGCTCATTTAAAAGACGGGTAAACCGTCTTCGGCCGCGGGACATACTTACCCGACGGTGTTGCGTAACGTTGCATATGCTTATAATGATTCACTTTCACTTCCTAAGCCGCATTCGGCTGGACGCAGTAATGAATAAGCTGCGCATGAACTTACGTGAACGAGTATGCAAATTCGGAGAGGAATGTGTTTTTCAGGAACCTTCTATACACGCAAAGCAGGGGAAATATACAGACGACTATAGCTATTATAAAGTATTATGTTAAGATTCGCATTCAGGAATGTTAACGTAATATTTTCCCGTGTTTGAAAACCACAACTGTGCATATAGGCCTACTGACGTTTTCAAATTGCGGGGTGTTTAAATCCTCCAAATTGCCAACTAGATTACTCTAACAACATGATAACCTAAAATGATCCATAAATAGACCGCAGGAATTGACGACAACGGCAGAGTGGAATTGCAAAACAAACTCGAGATGTTATGACCAAGCGGCGGTAATTTGGACATTTACATTCAGCGATTTCTGTAAAACTGAAGTCTACTATCCGCTCGTGAAGCTGCTATCACGGAAGGTAGATGATGTATCTGGCTGACAGGCCTGTTGAATTTCGAAGAGTCGGCGCCCTAACTCGTTTACGAAGTTGAAATGAAATTCATGAGGGTTTCTGCTACGTCGCAGTAATCACTGTTAACTAACCGTATTTCAGTATAGAATGTCTTAAGTGCGTGGCAAAAGCGCATGCAAAAAGTGAAGGTGCGGAGCACTGTTTGAAGAATAATGTTCAATTGAAATCTCAAGTGCCATTTATATAATTAATACCTGACTGAAACCCATCATCACGACGGTAATGTTTGGTGCCATATTTTGGATAACCATAAAAAATCATAATAAGGCGTCATAAAATTAGGATATATTTATGAATCTCTCTCTCTCTCTCTCTCTCTCTCTCTCTCTCTCTCTCTCTCTCTCTCTATATATATATATATATATATATATATATATATATATATATATATATATATATATATATATATATATATATGTATATACACAAACACACACACATATATATATATATATATATATATATATATATATATGTATGTATGTATCGACACTGGTTTGTCCCTATTCCACTTTCGTCTTTTCTACTGGGGGACATCTTGTGACTCAGTAAGTACCGAAGTGGCCTTGGAATGCCTCACTCTGGAAGGAGAATGACCACTGGGATTGATTCAAGAATTCATAATGTCCGCTTCGTCTCTCGTGTGAGCTAAGTGGCTCTATCCAGCATCCGCCAAGGGTAATGGCTATAAAAGTAGTTTCATGAGAAAAAAAAAACTCACCACAGTGATAAGGAATTGTAATAAATTGTATGAGAGGGATGGTTTCCAATGATCTTCATTTAAGGAATACCTGTATTGTGTATTGACGAATTTGTCATATTTAATCAACTATCAAAAACAGAATTACCGAAGATAATACCAGAGATAAAGTCTGGAGATCTGATGCAGAGGCAGACTATACTTGTGCAGCGTTACAGACAAGCTGTGAGTTCATTATACACCAAGAATATAGAAAACAGGTGGAGTTTCACTTCAATCTTTATTATAAAATCTCTTAAAATTAAAAAAATGTTTGAAAATGTTCTACTTATTCGAAAAACATGAGTTAATTTTAGCTCCAAGAGACCTGTGAAGAATATGAGAAGCTCTCTATCAATCACAAGAGGCCGTTTATTGTCTCTAAGAATTAAAAGACCAACGAGTTCCAGTAAGACAACTTAAGGAAATGACCAAATCTGCATCATTCAATCTGTATAATCTGTGTAACTGATTCGCAGGAACTTTACCAAAACTATTCGTGTGGACACACAAGGAGCAACATTTAAAAAAAAATTCATAATGATGATATCACGACCGACTGGTAAAAATGGTAGTATAAAGGAAGGAGGGAGGGTGATTCACCATCCACTAATAGAGTTGAGGTGACAACAAACGGAAATGGAAAGGTCAAAGTGACAATTCTTCTCAGGAACTAACTGATAAAAGCAAGAGTTCAGACTCAAGGTCTTGACGCTATCAGCCAGTACCCTCAGGGATCCTTGAGGGTATCTGCTGGTCATTCTGTCCAGTGAAATCAGTGATCTGAAAATCTAGAACGTAACACCTTTACAAGCTCCGTTATGATTTCTAGGAGTCGGGATTTCCTACGCAATAGATTTCACTTTCTTTGACTGAAAACTGACTCGAAATAAAGCACAAAAAAGCCATGTTATTTGTGAGTAAAATTATTTAAAAATGTGAAGACAGGTATTTTTTCAGCCTTGCGCCCAAAGTTTAGACTAGAACGCTAGATTTTCATAAATACACACTTGTATCGCAACTGCAAAGGTCATAAATATAAAAAATAACACTATATTATAACACTGTATAATGTAAACGAGGAAAATAATCTAAAAATCATTAACAATAAAACGACTGATGCAAAGCAACATTCATACAATAATTTGCCAGGTGTCACAAATTTCTAAAATTGTTAAAAAGATCACAACTGCTGACTTGAGCGACCTCATACACTCCCACACGTGCCCAATAAACAGCACTTCAACCCATAAGCAGTATGTTTTAAATTTAAATAATTTGGATGAGGCAGGAATAACTTACAAGCATCCTAAGCCCTGACCTCGTCCTTACTGAGAGGAAGGGCTTGTTCGTTTTCCTAATGCCTCCTGTGAGAGTCCTGTGCCGGTCCTTCAAAGAGTATCTAATGCTTCTTCCCAAAGGTGAGGACAGGCGGTCATTGAACGTTTGAGGGATCTTGGCCATACTCTCCCAAATACGTGAGGAAAATGGCGCATTTTCAGATGCTTGCACACTCATACATAATGCAGACGGGCGAGTGCGTTTGCACGCACGCACGTATGCATGAAAGCGCGCACGCACACACACACTATTTATATATATAGGTATATATATATATAGGTATGTATATACAGTATATGTATATATATATTATATATACAGGCACATATATATATATATATATATATATATATATATATATATATATATATATATATATATATATATATATATATATATTTTCATTTAACACAAAGACTCTCTTGACTTAGCAGTTAACAGATGATATATATATATATATATATATATATATATATATATATATATATATATATATATATATATATATATATACACACACAAACCCGTCTCTGAAGACAGGCTAAATACGACATGATTCACTGTCAAATCCATCTGTTGACTGCTAAGTCAACTGAGTCTTTGTGTTAAAGGAGCAATACGCTAAATACCTACAAAGCATATTTACTCTTTCTATGCAGCCTATTACACAGGACTGAACGATACTGTAGACCGAATTTAGGGTTCACTTCATTGCCAATGAAGGTATTTAACAAAAAAACCTGACGGTCTACTGTACATCCCATCGCTTGGTATAATCTGATAATAATAAACACACGTACGAGAAGCAGTGCGCCTCGTCTTTTGTAATTGCAAACAGGTTTTCATAACAGCAACGAGATCTGAAATGCTGCAGACTCTGCCATTCGTATGATGCCAAGTATGCTTTTACTACTACTCAACCAAGAAATTACGCAATTTCCTCGTTATACGGTCATGTGGTACATAGAAGCCATTTACGTATCTTTCGGTGTACACACCTGCGCATTCCACTGTGGTTACGATTCCATACTATGAGGCGAAACAAAATCCAAGCGAATATTCATTAGTGTGACATATAAGAGTCGTGATCAACTAAGGAAACGTTAAAATGCCATCCGCAACGTTTAGGCTGCCCGCCCGAACTGAGCATCCCCGCCAAAAAAAGAAAAAAAGAAAGAAAAAAATCCCTGCTATGTGAGACTGAGAGACCGTCTGCCACGGTGCATCCTCTTTCCGTCCCACCCTTGTTCCAGGAGATCACACGAGATCGGTGACCCCGACGTTGGTGGGACGCGAGATGTGTGAGTGGATGAAAAAGAACGCGCCTTCTTTCGATTCCATGACGATGTTTTGGAGAAGGGAGTCAGCGTCGCCTTTTCAGAGAGCTCTTGGGAACCTGTGTACATCGAGCCAGAAATATTTGCAAATACAAAAATAAGGAAATGTTTGCAACTGATGGTTGAAAATAAATCTAGGGTCTATATACATAGGGCATTGTCTCCGTGACTTCTTCAAAGAAACGCTGAAGATCCTTAAATAATCTCTCATTAAAATTAAATTCTGCATCTTTATTCCTCCATTATTCTTGTTCAATGTATTCCCTTTAATCGTATCATATATACGATTCTCTGGAAACGTGCCAACTGTCATCAGAGTTATTTTGTTTTCGTCTAGAGCAGTTTTTTCATACAAAGGATACTGTGTAATGTTTTCAGGGAAACATTCCTCCTTTCATCAAACCTACACCAGTCCCGAGTAAGTGACATTTTAATGAAGAATGTTAATTACTGAATCTGACTTGCGATAAATAACACTTCAACTCAGAGAGCCCGAGTTCATTAATACAAAGTTATCTTGGGCGTTTTTTAATAAACTTAGGAGCTTGTCTGAAACCCTAGTGTCATCATTTATTGCTTCTTCAGACTTTTATGATTTCGTTCCAGATTTTCCCGCATATTTTTATAAAAGAATTTTCTTACTTCACTTCCAGGACATTATATTATCAATTAATTTTTTAGTCTCTCCCTCTCTCTTTCACATACATATGCAAGTGTGCGTATATGTGTATGTGACCCTTGACCTATCCTTTAGGACTCACTTACCGGGTGGGCAGTTCACTGGTGGTGGACGCATTCAGGGCACGTTCCTCCCGCCGGTATCATAATTCAACCTCAAAGCATTTCTAGAGGTTTCGAATAACTTCGTTTCCAGAGTCCATCAAGTGTCAAGGTTTGAAATGACCCTCAGGTCCCATTTGCTGTAAGTAACCTTCTCCGGTCTCCTGTTTGTGTCAGGGTGTTGAAAGGACATCAAAGCTCACCAGAAGACGCATTTGTCACTCGATAAATGATCCACATATACTGATACGATCCCGTGTTTGCGGTCTGTATGTCCAGAAGTCGTGACTATCAAATAACTACCCAACGAAATAATCAGTAACTGTGCTGAACAATGTTGTCGGAGCCTCTTCTGCTTGCAAACTGAGTCGTATTTGCCTCGTTTGTTTGCGTGTTTGATGGTGGCACTTACTGTATTTGAACTGCCTCTTGCATAAGTGGATCGCGACACAGAAGCGACAGAGTTCTTTCAAGAAGTCTACTTATGTAAGAACGACCGCTTCAATGGCTTTAAAACAAGTCAAGATTTTACATCATGGCAAGCATCTTTCTTCTCTAGCCTCCTTTCACTCTCATTTATCTAATTTATGATATTCTCAAAACTTTAAATACATTCTGCCAGGTGTCTTCATCGCTATGAATATGTATTCCGCTTTACGATATCACACCAGACGTTATCCGTTACTGGTCTTTGGTAATTAAAACAAGTCCCAAGGTCCAGTATCTAGGGTACATATCTAGTCAATGGCTCAAGGTTAGAAAAATGAAATAAGCGTCACCAATGCAGCAATTTCAACTGACTTAAAAGCGTCAAAAAAAGGTATATAAATCCTTCTTAATGGAGCAACATTTTACTGTAACATGCAATCCATGTAATGGTAACAGTAAATGAATTTTCTCTCTTTTTAAGCAACCCTCAATTATAAAAAAAAAATGCTCTAAGCCGAGAAAATTTGGGTAGCCAGCAAGCAATATAATTACTTGCGTGATTAGTTTTCGTTAAACTTGACACTTAATATTTCTATGCGGACTTTTCTAGCTACTTTTGAAAAGTTCTATTGGAATATAATCTGCTTCTCTATAAAATGAACAGCAGTTAATGAAGAGCCTCAGAAAAAAAAGTAATACAAAATCTATATAAATTGTCGTGAAAAAATTCACACTTCGGACATCAACAGCAGAACGTTAGTCAATTGTATAGATGATTTTATTTTCAAATTGGCTAATAGGAGTTTCTGATATGATTTACTTCGTCCTTTGATTATGACGAAGAAACAAAGAACAGCAACATAGTGGGTCTTATTCCTCTAATCATTCATCAAAATAAGCAACAGCTAAAAGCCGAAAACCATTTTTCTTGGAAGATGTCAGCACCACATCGCATCGGTCCACCAAGGGACGAAGTCGCGTGGAGGGAGAGGAACGACGGGCAGAAGATTAGAAGGCGACCTCTGGCACACCTTCAGACGGCGTCCTGCGTGATGGGGATGGAATGGGCGGAAGAAAAGGGAACAGCTTTCATGGAGTGAGAGAGAGAGAGAGAGAGAGAGAGAGAGAGAGAGAGAGAGAGGGTGGGAAGGATGAGGATGACACGGACGCAATAATTGTTTTATCACCTGTACTGACACCGCCCAAGTTGTTAACAGGCATTGGATCTCGCTCGCTCGCTCGCTCTCTCTCTCTCTCTCTCTCTCTCTCTCTCTCTCTCTTATCTCTCTCTCTCTCTCTGTTATTTCCCAATTTTCCCAACCATTGCAAGACTCAATTCCTTTCTTTGTATGTGCTGCAAAATATGTCACAATACAAATTGTCATTTTTTAATGATCTGTGCGTATACGTGATAAGTGAAATCAAATGTAACAAGTTTCGCCTTCTCTTTTTATAAAGAAAAAAAGTACTGTTGAAGTATTAAAAACTGCGTCGCTATTAAAGCCCTACACATCCGCTCAAAAAAAAAAAAAACAATAATTTTTTACTTTGAATTCAGCAATCAATGACGCCGCACATCAAAGATCGATCTGTCCTACAAAAATAATAGACATACATGTATTTCCTTTTAACTATGGCTTGAATAGCTATGCTTTCTTTTTTAGAAGAATTCTAAAATAAAGAGAGTAATAGTGTCATTGCTACCTGACGATAAACAGAAAACTTGGAAAAACACATTTATTAGACATCCGTGACGTGAAATGGACAAATGAAAGTACGAACTGACGAAAAGGTCTCGTTTCCTCTCCTACAATTTTCAGTTTGTTTCATGACACTTGGTGCCTTGGTATACTCTTCCCTGATCTCCATACGCCTATAAACTATGTGCACATACAGTACCTTAAGGAATATTTCATCATACAAAATAAAAGGAGGTGTCAAAGAGAACAGACCAAAGAAGTTCAAATCCAGCAAAAGGAGGTTAAGAAAGCACCAAGAAAACAGTTAGAACAGCAATCCTGAGAAGGGCCCAGCGGGCTCGCCTTTGTGACAAGCAAGTCGAATGATTCGCACAAATCAAAAACAATGAAATATCCCGAAGATCTCGACGGACGCGGAGAGCATTTGGAGACCACAGGCTTCCGCCAAGACCAAAAGGTTCTCTCTCCCCAAAAGTGACACTCCTACCTCTCCCGAAATTCAACAATTGCTGCCCCTGAAGCAGACCACATTTGGTCAAATTTTCATATAAATCCAGGCATACTTTTCATGTGGGTAATCCTGCTAAAAAAAAAAAAAAAAAAAAAAAAAAAAAAACTGAACACAGAATTACAATGGATTCATCATTCGCAAAGGTTGTTTGATTGCAAAGCAACAGATTTGAACTTATATATCACATAAGAAGAGCTGGAAGTAATTGTAAGAAGTCCGTAGCTGTTAATCACTAAAGAAAACAATGCAGGCGTAAAACTGTTTTCAGGTCTCCAACAGACCTCGTGAACATTACTCTCATTAGCTATCCGCATATTCAGTGTCAATTAAGACTGTATGAAAACAGTGTATCGCAGGTGAATTGCTGGGAATTTAAAGCCTTGGTAATTACTTGTATTGTCAGAATTGCAGGGGACAAAGGGTTGCGAGGTATTTAATCTTCGGGTCATTGTTATCTGTTAAAAGACTTGAAACCCCCGTCGCCTCTTCCTGTCCTTGACAAGCAAGGGTCAAAGGAGTCAAAAGGCAATTATCTTCTTGCGCCGAGTTTGAGATTTCCAGAACCTCTTAGGATACGATTTGCTGGAGTACCATCAAGAATTTAAAGCTGCATTTCAATAAAGATCGTTTCTCTGCAGAGCTTCGCTATCATTAGTGTTTGGAGCCAGAGATTTCAAGCTGATCGTGTCGATCATTTCCATTTCTGCACTTCTCAAATCCACAAGTCTTTGCCCTTTCCAGCAATCCCATGGCTTTCCATTACGATTTCATCTCCGTTTCATGTGGCGGATATGACCGACGATAATCATCCTTTCAAAATAAAAGTCCCAATTGGTTGCTATCGCCTCTGTTCAGTCTTATAGTATTTGGAGAGATCTATATGACTCACGAATATGGGGGGAAAAATTCAGACGGTGAGAATGGAATGCATTTGTACATATTCACGAAACTCTGCCCGGAAGTTATAAATAAACAAGCTAAATGAGAGTTCAACGATTCTCTTAGGGCTATTACTTTCTACATGCAAAAGAAAATATGAAGATGATTTAGGGAAAATAACACGATTTCTTCATAAACATCAACATTCACCGATATTTTCTTTGGAAGGTAACTCACTCTTGCAAAACCACTCCTTCAAAATAAAGAAGCTCGTATTGTACGGTTATTTCTACTTGTTTTGTATTCGTGTATTAGTTATTACCGTCTTCGTAAGTGACACAAGAACAATGTGCAGGACATATTACTACGCCTGGAAAAATAATGCTAGAAATAACTGGTATTTTATATAAGCGGTCGAAATAAATTCCTGGCTTTTCTTAACAAATGCGAACGAAGAATGGGCAAGAAGGTTTTCATGTGGACAAACCGTCGAATTTCCACCGAGACCCCAATCCCTTCACTGGCCCTCGACGGACGGACGGACAGACGAGCAGAAGTCATAACGGACGAGACACCTTCCTATCCCGAGCGACGGGAGGTGGCATCGCCTGAGCGCTGTGCCAGGGAGTGAGTGATATCTGAAGCGGACGGTGAAAGTAGTTGGAGTGATCGAGACGTCTTTCTGCCTCTCGACGCGAGGTGGTCGTTTTCGGACTTGCATTCCGTACTCACGATCACATACCAGTGTACTGGAAGAATACTGATGGTCTAAGACTTTCTCCTGACATGTTATTCACAATTCGCGTTGCTGTGAGCTTCATTTACTAGTTTACGATCAACCCGTAAATAATTGTTTCATTAATAACTTGATGTAAACTGGCATTGTAACGAATATGGTCATCAATACCAGTCGTCAGCTAGAATATGACTGATTACATAATTTTCTTAAAAGTTCCACTAGAAGTGTTACATAACTAGATAAAAAACATATGTCTGGTTGGATTTTCAACGCTACAATTTTAAAGGTCGTCAATGACAAATTAATGTTGTAAAGTGATAATATAGTTCACGATTTCTTTTACTAATAGTTTCCATAAAATTCGATAGAAGTTAACATCATTCAGACACATAACAAAGGCACAAAAATAAACGGTTGATAAAATGCTGGATTATCCAAAAATCTTTATTTATTATACGACTAAAAATTTATGGAAAAGATTGTAATCACTGCGTGTAAGTCGAACTCCATTCATAAAACAACGAACTGACTTTTCTCTTTATACAAACACACTCATATATATATATATATATATATATATATATATATATATATATATATATATATATATATATATATATATATATATATATCCACACTCAAACATTCACTGTATAAAGTTATTACTTCCAACTTTGAAAATACAGAATCTCCATATCACTGAGGTTCTCTGTGGATATATATATATATATTACACACACACACACACACACACACACATATATATATATATATATATATATATATATATATATATATATAATATATATATATATATATATATATATATATATATATATATATATATATATATATATAATGTGCATATATTTATGTATGTATTCGTAAAATGTTCAAGAATAACAAAGATAAAATCATTGACTTAATTGCTAATTAGTTATCTCATATATATTTTCTACGTATTCATGTGTTTAATATATTTTTGGGGGGAAAATGTCCACTTAGCAAAAATTATTATTGTTTAACATAAGGGGAATTATTGAGTTGTACTTTTATAACATATGTAATCAGCTCATTCTTTCCACAGTCATTTTCCGGTGGTCAGTATCTTTCCCCGTATAATCTTTTAATTGACTTGTTCCCGTTTCCGAGCTGTTGGGCCTAATCTTTTGTAAAGCCTTTTAAATATTTACCCGTTTTGGAAAGTCTACAAATTCTTCAACTGTGTCGGATTCCAGGTACACCTGTTCCTTTATAATCCCCATCTATCATTCATACAGGCTTTCTTTTTAAACTTTTCATATTTCTATCAGTCTGCTAAGTAAAGGACCGTAAGTCGAAAGGCCTAGCACCACTCCGTCGTTTCACTTTCCTTGGTGGCACTGGCTTTTTTATATATTCACCACGTTCCACATTTTCATGATTCACTGATACATGTGTGTATATATAAATATATATATATATATATATATATATATATATATATATATATATATATATATATATATATATATATATTATATATATATATATATCACACACACGCATTTCAATATGCATACGCAGACTCAATAGCAAAACTTACACGCCAAATCCCTTGGGAGTAAAACATCAATTCCGTGTCCTACAGTTTACAAATTCCATATTCGTAATTTGACTTTATAATTTATCAATTCTTCCAGATGATGAGCGGCATTTCTTCACGATAACCATCAAGGCGTCTATGAAAAACAGGGTTTCTGTTTTTTAGTCCTAAAAGCCGGTTACGGTTGCGCTTACATTTTTTTATTTATTACTAAACCATTTTACGAGGTTGCTTGTCGTAGATTAAGTCGCCCCTTTAAACATATCAATACGAGTACTCTTTAGACTTTGAATTCATGGATACGTACAGGTAGTTCTACAAGCAGCATCTATTCGTATGTGAATGAGGATTTGTAAGCCGAAGATATCCAATATCTCTTTTTTATTGCCAATAGATTTTGCCCAAATTTCTTGCCTTGAATGCGCATGCGCATGTATAAATAGATTCTCTCCAAGTCAAAATGCAAAAAGAGTTAATGATCTTATACACAAGCACTAGATAATTTCTCTTTTGAAATTACAATTTCACAATGATAGCCTAATCACACCACTACATTAGGACGACACACAATAAGGTTCCCTGCGTGAGAATAGTCAAATAAAGCGTCGCATTTCCAGAGGTCGCAGCCTTCAATGAACTTGCAACGACTGGCACAGACCATACAATCAAGAATGGGAATACAAAACCGTGAATTTCCTGCCATTGTCATCACGGAATTTTCAACGGCGAAGGGAATTTTCCCACCAATACACGAAGCTACGGAAGCCCTTTGGTGCATCACTTCGTTGTATTTCTCACAGAAGAGTGATGAAGCCCTTCACATGTGCACATTTTCATACAGTGCGCCTATATACTTGGCTACGTATTTACATTGGTAATTTCTGAGACGCGAAAATATTTTTATCCTAAGCTTGTTCCCTTTAGAGGGGGTGTCACCAGAAGGCTGGACCTACCCTCCGGTTCTCAGGATGTCCGTAGGGATGAGGCTGCCAGCCCCACGATCTTTTTCTAGACCCCAGCTGGTGCTTATGCACAGTCGCAGCTGGGTCAACTGGCGGGTGGCAGGACTAAAGCGAATGTGAGCCTAAAACCCGGCCCGTTCTCTGGTGAAAATTTCATATGAAGTTAATAAATCATGCTGCTGCTTTTATGATTAGGTGGAAAGTGTCTTTTGTGCGTCACCATTTAAATACTCCTCTAATCTGAGGTTTTATCACACTCATCACACGCTCACTAAAGAGGTTTTAACTTGCACGGCACTGGAGAACACTATATAATAATAATAATCGACAAAGGAAAGTGCTTCATTGGTACTAAAAACTGGCTCCCTGAAAGTTTAATTTCCACGAAAAAGCTTCTGACTAAAACGCCACGGATTATTCCCAGCTTTCCTGGGACTTCTCGAGGAAACTAAATTGTGTGTGTTCCTTATGGCCTTTGATATCCATTGCATTTATAACTGATATGAAATCGATGAGACTACCCATTTAGCACTTACAACTCGAAAAATGGAAGCACTAAATGAAAGCAAGGTAATTTCAAAATAGCTCGAGCTGAAAAAGATCTGAATGAATGTGACTAACAAACTGTTGCATTCAAGTTGAACTTAGCCATGGAATTGACAACACGACTACAACATGGGTAGAACGCGTGCACTTAGTTTGATTCGATGTAATACAAGGAGAAAATACCGTGAAGGTGTAGCGACTGAGCCTACATATAAGCAGTGTGGCTTCTTGTCAGGCAATCTGCCACCTACCTGATCACTCAAGAAAGCCAACTGCACCGTTGCATTTATCATAATTGAACGACTTGATTAGAGTCTTCCCACTACCGCGTGTTGTTGATAAACTTTCTCTCAGTTACTGGATGTGTGTCAGTTGCCGCAATTCAGCTTTTGGCTGCTAAAGCTGAATCATATTTATAGGCTATTGCGCGCCATTTGCGCTCTGTAAACATCTGGAGGCATCCAGGGAGCAAAATCACGTCCGGTTACGAATTTCCCTTCAGCATTCTCTGCGCTTGGTTTGCGAGTTCTTTTATTTATCGCTTTATAATTAACGCAGTTCAAGAACGTTCATCATTAGGCCATAATTCAACTGACTCTTCTTCTTTCCCACCGTTATCCCTACGTTAAAGGGTCGGTTGCCTGATGCGCCTTCTATCAAAGGCATCATCCTCCACCAAACCTCTTCTCTCCATATCGTCCTTCACTTTATCTCGCCATCTAATTCTCTGTCTCCCTCTCGATCTTCTTCTTCCTCTAACAGGTTCTTCCCAAGCCCTCTCTTCACTCCCTCCTCGTCATCCATCCTTAACACATGCCCATACCATCTCAATCGTGACTCTTATCACCTCTGTTATCTTTACTAAGCCTGTTCTTCTTATTTCATCATTTTCCAATCTCTCAAGCAGCGATATTCCCATAATCCACCTCAGCATTCTCATCTCTGTTCTCTCAAGCTTCACTTCCTCTTTTCTTCTAAGTCACTTCGGGAAACTCCACTGCTCGGAACACAAGCCAAGCTTAGTGACGCTTATCGCTCGCTATGTCATTACAGTCGGAGCGAAATTAATAAGCCAATGATATGATTACCTTAATGGCACACTTTCTGCATGGCTCCTTGAACTACTGACATTGGCCGTGATCATCATTTGATATTACTTAATACAGAAGTCCTTGAGAGCACTATTAAATGCACACGTCCAGGTGGGAAACACAGGTTTTTTATAGCTACATAACGTTCGTTCTAGTCGATAAGAAATAAAAAAAAATAATTTCCTTAGTTTCTACTGCAGTCACGTCCGCGTGTTGGGTTGTCAGATCTCAAATGGTAACAAAGACAGATTTCTATAAAGAATATCTACTTAAGCTAACCAGTCCTAAATTATGGCTATGGACTAGTAAATGTTTTGTAGCAAAAATAAAAATACAAAATACAGTCAGATGCGGTTGTTTACTAAAGAAATAACGATACGCCAGCACACAATACAAAGCGCCCAACACTACTCAGTTTCCTAGGATGAGTCTCATCTTGGCTACAACTAAAATGTGGATTAGTTTGCCTCGTGCAGTTGTGGAATCAACAGACTTTTACGCCAAGATCTCCTGGATTCAGTTGTATCGGTTTTATTGTCTATTCCCTTATATTTAACAATTCTTTCCCAGTAACTTGTCTCTCCTTCCGGCTAAAGATTTAAAGAAAGAAAGAAAGTTGGCCTATACTGCGTAGCAACAGGGAACAAAAGAGAACTTGACGGGGAAAGGAAAGTTGTCGAAGCGTTTCTATCAAATAATTCCTTGGAGCGCTTACTCTGGTATATGTTTCGAGAGGAGAGATATCGTAAACAACTGTATATCACAAGGGAGAATCAGGTGTTTTTAAGTCACAGATGTCACTGTTCGCTGTTGATTCTAGAGGATACGAGTAAATTTACCTATACGAATGGAAATTAAGAACTCGCACTGCGCGATGTGTTTGTTTATAGGCCTATATAAATCATCATCTCCTCCAACACCGGGCGACGTTAAGGGGTTCTGGGAAATTCCGTCACTACAGGAAAGTCTCCTCTATGTTTTATCTTCCGAGAATTTGCTCCTCCCCAGCCTCCCTTCTTATACTTGACCAGGTCTTCTCGCGCCCACATGCCCAGCTGACACTACCATGGTCTATTTTCCTCGGGATTGGGCGGAGGGCATGTTTAAAGCAATCTCCATCTCCCTATCTTCAACTAATTAGGTCACTTCCGTTATTTCCCTTATGAAATCATCTGTAACTCTGTCCCGACATCTGACTCCTGGTGTTCTTATTAAAATTTTATGTTTAAAAGGACAAAATCTTTTAAATATTGATCCACCGTTTTACCAAGACTCATGACCGTATAGTAACAGTCTTACTCAACGTTCTATACATACATACATACATACATACATACATACATACATACATACATACATACATATATATGCATATATACATATATGTACGTATATATGTATGTATATATGTACGTATGTATACAATGTTGAGTAAGACTGTTACTATAGGCCTACTATACACACAAAGATGAATATCTGTACGGTACACAGGCACTAATGCTACGGTTACCGAATGGCGAGAAAGAACGAAGGCATTGACGGAGGCAAACGGGAACTAATCACACCTTTCCTCCCCTTTTTCCTTCTGCAATAATAACACGGTGGGGAGAGAAAAAGAGAGAGAGAGAGCACATTATCTGAGGCGAGCAACTCTGACGAAACATGACGCCTACACACTCCGACTTGCAGCTTCCTCTCATAACTGTCTCACAGACCTTTGATAATCTTTGTTGAACTCATTTTCCTTTACCGTAAGGACTCACCTCATTTGATAGAGAGTATTAAAATTTATGCATATAAATTATATACATAATATGTATACATATAAGAATATATATACATATATGTATATAATTTTATATATATAAATTATATATAAATCCATATACATAATATATATCTATATAAATTACATATAAATCCATAAGGACTCACCTTATTTGATAGAGAGTATTAAAATTTATGCATATAAATTATATACATAATATGTATACATATAAGAATATATATACATATATGTATATAATTTTATATACATAAATTATATATAAATCCATATACATAATATATATCTATATAAATTACATATAAATCCATATATTACATACGGTACACACACACACACACACACACACACATATATATATATATATATATATATATATATATATATATATATATATATATATATAAGTTTACACACACATATAATACATATATATACATACATACATGCAAGTGTTTTCCAAACATACATTTTATATATTCATGCACAGATTACTCAGGAAAAGATGTCACTCATTCTCCGCAGTTATCCTTCACACATGGACTAAGACGTCAATGACCGTCTTTTCTCAGCCAGTGGCAAGACTAAAACTGTTCACAAAGAAACACCACATCGCAAGATCAAAGGTAACTTCAGCAATCTGGTGAATTAGAACATTCGGCACTCGCTCTCTCTCCACCTACTTGCGTGAAATTTCCGTCAGCCTTCTACGAGGTAGTCAAGAGTGGGGTCCATTTTGAAGAGATGAGGAATGCTGATGAACTGGTGGCTTAAATTTCAACCTCAAAACAGATAAATGAGGCCTCCATACAGCAAGGAAATGCCATTCTAAGACGCCCAGGTAGTTGAAGTAGCTGTCTGAGAGAGAGAGAGAGAGAGAGAGAGAGAGAGAGAGAGAGAGAGCACCTGTGAAAACTAGAAGTGCACACTGGACAAACATTTCACGAAAGCACCTGCCCGTGTAGCGTCATATCCTATGATGCCAAATGTTCAGTAGCAGTGCCTCTAAAAAAAAAAAAGGTAAAAATATTGCAGGACCGTTTTATGATCTTCATCATGTCTGATTGAAGTATCTACCACATGAGGCAACTTAGTAAAAACTTGATTTAATGAGGAAACAGCTGCACCATATAAATAACGTTAGTAGTTTAGGTCCAAGTAAATTATCCACTGTCTCGATAAAAAAAAAAATACACATATCACAACGAAATCTAAATAATGAACACAGTAATCAATGTCGTTTTTTCCAACGATATACAGTAGGCCTAGATGTCAGGCAATAATTGTACTTGCGTAGCTCAAGTTTGTACAATCTACTCAAAAACATACTTAATGGCATCTTTCTTCAAAATATATATATATATTTTACAGAGAATATATATATATATATATATATATATATATATATATATATATACATATATATATATATATATATATATATATATATATATATATATATATATATATATCCAGAGAATAATCTTTTTCATGCTGTGTGTGGTTTCTAAAAATTTATTTTAAGACGAATAGGCAAAATGTAGAGAGAGAGAGAGAGGGAGAGAGAGAATGGCACAGTATTGCAACTTACCCAAAACAGAAGTGTCCTCTTCCAGCTCAACGATGACCCTTCCAGAGATGAAGTGCCCAGGAAAATACAGAAGATTCGGGTTGTCGAAGAGTATAATAAACTTTTGGAGTTTCCGCGCCATTACGCCTCTTGTGCTCTGCTCTTGAAAACTGCACTGGCGAGACTGGGCGATCGGAAACTGATCGTAGCCTATTCCCAGATAGGATTTTTTTTTTTCCGACTGAATGTTAACACCACAAAAGATTGTATGGTCTGGATGTAATTATCTCAACTACCGGTATTTCGGGGCTGTCACATCAACTGATTTCTGTGGGTGTTTCAACTTTTTAAAACTGTATTCCTGTTGTAATTCAAAGCAGTCACCTGTCCAAAAATGCAAATTAATAGGTTTTCATTATTTTCTTAAAATCACTCTTTCCTTAGTTTTTGAGATATAAATAACACTTACGTCTAGTCTTAACAAAAGTCAAATATACTTCAGTTTGTTTCAAGAGCTTTTAATTAATACGAAATACAAGTAGCCAACATGAGACTGAGCTTTATAATGAACAATCTATTTGTCGTCTTATTTGGCTTTGCAAGAATTAGGTCAAAAATTCTGGGCGTCTTCAGTATTTAACTTTAACTCTCATTTCCCTTTTTTATATATTCCCACAAATTCCCCTCATTACTAGTATTTTCGGAAAGATGTGTATGATTCGTACATTTCTTCCCTGCTTGCCACCCCCCAACCCCCCTCTGGAAATCATAAGCTTAAAAGTCAATCAAGTTGATCAGCAGAATGATATGGTATAGAATTTTACTGTCACCTGTTACTCACCTACATTACTTTAATGGGGGTTTATGAGTTAAAATTTTCAGCCCACTGGTGTGATTAAACTACTTTGTTTGTAAACTAATTTATTTACCCACATTTGACTGTCCAGAGGGATTTGTTTTCAAGTAAAGGGTGCCAGTTCCAGCAAGTTTAAGCTAAAGTAGTTGGGCAGCTGCGTTGGAAAAGGCCAAGGGAACAGGTCGAAGGGAATCTGTAACCCTCCCTAACCTAACCAGGCTTGTCAAGCCTAACCTAACCTAGAACACTGTCCTACCTGCCTGAAGATGGGTGGGGCATTGTTCTGCCGTGGCCACTTTGAACCTACTCTTCAAACTTGACTTTTTTGTGTCCTTTCTCTATCCTCACTTTTAACAGTCAAATATTTTTCCCTTCAAAGAATCTTGAAGGAGGATGCTATATCGATTTCCTTTAATACAGCATTTCCTACAGTGCGCTCTGCATGACGTGCCGTAGGTAGCATCAAGCTCTCCACAATAAAATTCTTTGAAAAGATATCGAACAGGAAAAAATAGAAATTAGGCAAGAAGACGACTTCACATTCCGAAACTTGCCCAAGTACAGAAACACACATACACACACACACACAGAGAGAGAGAGAGAGAGAGAGAGAGAGAGAGAGAGAGGAGAGAGTGGATTAAGAGTTAGCCTGTGGGACATATAGTTGCACCCTCAAAACATCAGAATTATTTCCGCTATTGAAATCTCAAGGAGTTGAACCATTTCTGCTAAGCACAAACGCCCTTCACTATTCAAGGTTTATTTGGAGCTTAAGGGAGTTGAAGTGCTGCTTATTGTTATCAGGCAGACATCAGTTTCATACGTGTACGAATATGTTTCTTGATAGCCAAATGGTCAAAGTCGATTGTCTATCACTGTTAATAAACCAAAAGCCAGGGTTAGAATTCTGGCTTGGGCAGGGTCACTTATGAACTGTGATTCCATTTGGGCGTGGTGTAACAATATTTGTGGTTCGGTATTTGTGAAAATAAAAGAAAAGTCACCTGTGTACACCTGACAAAAATTCTTTATATATATATATATATATATATATATATATATATATATATATATATATATATATATATATATATATATATATATATACATATACGGAAGTCACTCTCAAGGACAGCAGCGCCAGAACCAGGTAGCGCCCACCTAAACCGCCCTTACACTTCACTTGTATGTCAGACTGTGGGCGTGTTGGGCAGGTTGGATGAGGGAGTTCTCCCGATCACAAAGGAGAAAACACACGCGAGATTCCGCTAGGGCCACACCTGCACTCATTCTGTTTCGTTAATCTTTCTTTCGTATTTCAAACACATTACGTAATATGCTGAGTTAAGTGTACTAAGAAAATTGCACAGCAAAGGCGTTCCATAAGTAATCAAAGCTTGCATAAGTTCACTGTCCCGTGTTTTCGTAAAACACTGCTGGTACAGTCGTGGATTCGCTCCTATAAAGCACTGGAAGAAAATCAAGACTGAGAATCCAGTCTCTTTTCACTCACGTCACAAGAGCTTTTTCACTGTCGATCATGAATTTTCGTTTTGTTCTCACCCTCTTCTTGTTGGAGATGAGTAAACAAAAAAAAATAATAAAGACAAGTGATGAAGAAGCAAAATAAAACAGGGGTTAGTGACAAACATTCAAAGGAACACCTAACAACCACACTCTTTGGTTACCACTCACTCTCTGAGACTGAACCAACTTCTGAGAGTTGAAACAGTGGCTCAAGGCTCCAGCACACGGTGTTCGATGCCGTGATTTGGCGTCGGCTTCGGCTTTATAAGAAGCTTAGTATCCACGCATATCATACTAACTTTAGCTCAGACCTCCACTCATAAATGAAAAATTAAATATTTACTTAGGAAATTACGTCAACACCATAGGAATTTTGTTGAAGCATGTAGTGCCGTTATCATTAGTATTATTTCTTCATTCCCTACTTCAAAATTCAGGTTTTCCTGTATTGTTTACAGAGAACATTAATGGTACAATATTTACTTCCTCATTGCTATTACTTTGGAATAATTCTACTTTAACCGATGTCGTTAACCTGTTATCTATCATATGTCCTCATTCCTCGCACGGGTTTATTAGTTTTTCAAGGGTCTTCGAATGAAAGTTTCAACAAATTTATCTTTTATCAAGATGCCCATCCAAGCCCCGCCTTGAATCGTGTTTTCATTCAAGTCTCACTACATAGCCTTCACATACGGGCTTTCTTCATGAAATTCCTGTCATGTGTAACAGTAAGTCCTTTCCATGTTCAACTTTTAGATGCAGTAAGAAATTCCACAACAAACAAAGAACCTGCACCTCCCATCTCAGCTCTCAGTTTCCTCCTGAATGACGGTTTCAACGTTCTACTTCACACCTGTCGGGCCAAAATGGCCCGTGATGAATATCCATTCTCTACACTGTCTACAGGATAATGAGTAACCTGCAACTTGCAGTTGTCTCTAGTATCAAGAATGGTTTTGTGTACCTTACGATCGTGAAAGTTACAGAGGGGGTCGTGGGGAGAAAGTCGTGCATCTTCTCGTGCGCGTCAAGCATGTGTTGGACTGCGTCTGTCGTTCAGTGTGGCGTGTTGGACTGTCGAAAGGCCTCAGGCCCTACAGTTTATTCATTGTTTTGCAGTCTGTTGTAGCTATCTTCGAGATTTTGCCAGTTCATTGCATTTGCCACCAGCAATAGACTATACTGAAAACTACACACACACACACACACACACACACACACACACATATATATATATATATATATATATATATATATATATATATGAATGTCTTTTACTGTAATTTAACAGTACACAATGAGGATAAAAACGCCCATAAAACACTGTATACACGTTGCAAGCAACCATATATTTCAGATACTTCTGTCTCTATTCACTGGTGAAATATGGACTTGAATATAGTGTTCTTATGGGCATTTTTATCTTCATATATACATATATATATATATATATATATATATATATATATATATATATATATATATATATATATATATATATATATGTGTGTGTGTGTGTGTGTGTGTGTGTGTGTGTGTGTGTATGGAGAGAGATGAAAAGATGCATCATTCATTTTCATGAAACAGATTATTGAAAAAGATAAATTTCACACAGCAAACATTTTGCGTGAAAAAGATAAAGATTCATCCAGATTTTTTTCACCGCAATAAATCCGGCTGAGAATAAAGGAGCATAGATAACAGTGGCGTTCCTGAGGGGGGGAGGCTGTTTGAAATCGCCCCCCGGGACCCAAAGTGAGGGGGGGGGGCCAAAAATGCGAAATTTAACCATTGTTGCTATGACAGGACAAGGTAAATCCAGTGGCCCCAAAATAGTCAAGGGCCCCATTTATATTTGGACCCGAAAGTTTGGGGCCCACTAAAGGGTCCCAATTTCCAATTTTGTGAACAAAAATGTAACAAAAAAGTTATGTAAAAGAAATAGGGCTCTCCAGGGGGGCCTTCCCAATCGTAGAGCCCATTATAGGCCTTCTCATACTGATCGGAGGAGGGTGGGTAACGTTGATTGGGGTAATGGCAGGGCCGATCTAAGGCAATACATTACTGCTTATAGGGGTCCTAATTATCCTCTGAGGGCCACCATAACTGGATTAAGTAGGTCTTCAATTATTCAATGTACACCTAGTTTTAAGAAATAAAATTACTGAAATTTGTATTTACAATGCCTTTAAAATGATCCTACAATTGCTCATATTCTAAAAATTTTCCCGGGCCCTTACAGCGCTCCCCCCCTCTCCCGAACCCCCCAGCTGCTTTGGGACTATGCCCCCCGGGCCCCCAAAATGTCTAGGAACGCCCCTGATTGATAAATTTGTAGAGAAAAAGATGCCGCTATTGAAAAAGATGTACTATAAGCATGACCAGGTAACTTTGACCCACGAGCGAGATCCAGAACCAATTTATGACCTGTGGCTTCAGGAAAAGCTTACTTTGACCAGAAATACTTGCTGGGGTTGAAGGTCAACAGTCTTTTTGCGTAGTCTGCAACGTTTAAAAACAGTAACTGTTGCGACAAGGGTTCCAGCGGGGCTGGAGCTAAAGGAAAATCTGGCCTTCTTATCCAAATTATACCAAAATAATTCCAAATTTGCTCCGAAACTGATCAAAAAGAAAACTGACATTTTCCTGAAATGCCACTAGGCATGAACAGATAAACAAAAAACGACGAAGGTGATGAACGTAGCTGCCGCAGTTTCTGCAAAATTCGAGAGAGAACGGAACGAAAGAACGAAAAAAGCTGTGGAGGCGAGATGCCTTTTTCAGTCCCTTCATGAAACGATAAGGAATCGGCGAGGAAAAGTCGACAGGATGCCCTAGGAGCAAAAGCCCACTAGTGCCAACACGATACAAAAGCCCACTAGTGCCAACACGATACAAAAGCCCACTAGTGCCAACACGATACAAAAGCCCACTGGTGCCAACACGATACGGCCTTCGTTTACCAAATATATTACTGGGTACGAAGGAAAAGTGGAGGAACAACAGCATAATAAAGTAAACAGGATAGAATGAAATTCGACACACGAGAGACTTCAACGCATCAAATCTTCGTTCAGAAGCAACGATGAATAATTAATTATGACCACTCGGCTGCCAAGTAGAATTTAGGTTAATATCGACTTGGCAATGCACACTCCTGTCGAATGTCAGTTCTGTGCTTAGAGTTGATATCAGTCCACCTTCACCTTGATAGCTGATTGGCAAACATGTAATACTAGGTTAATTATAAATTTTGTCGCATATACAGGCGTGAGGTTTTTTTTATTATGTTCGGAAATAATGAGCCACACATATCGTTCACTATCGAATTCACTACATCTTGGGAAAAACTTACACCAAGAGACGTTACAAATGTTAAGTGCTTCTGCAACAGTCAGGATTCGACTTTAAGCTCTTGGTTTAGAAACAACAATAAACTATCGACTTGGACCACTCAGCCATCCAGAGAAATGTAAGTTGAAATCGACTCTGCTGTATATATTCCTTTCGAATTCAGGTTAGGAATGTATGAAAAGATTGTTGAGCCAACTCTCCTTCGCAAAAATGAAGTGCAATTGTTGAATACAAATGGAAGACGATGATTGAAGCTCTTGAGATGAACTGCTTGCGCGGCATATATGGCATACGACGATCCAAAAGGGTGAGAAATGTGAACCAATAGAAGTGGTACAAGAGTCAGAATGCGGGAAAAAATAGTTGGGTTTTGAGATAGTCTGGTCAAGTGGAAAGAATGGAGGGTGACAGTGCAACAGAAAGGGTGTATGTTTTGGAAAATTTACAAGGGAGGAGGGCAGGAGGAGTGTTGGATAAACGAGGGGGAAAATTAATTGGAAAAGAATGGACTTCATATCCATGGACCCCGAGAGTGTGTGTGGCAGTTATAAGAGTTGAACGGAGCAGTTTGCACGATGCTGATAGGCTGATACGCCTTCTGGGTAGGTAAATAAAGAAGTTAAAGCTGTGGAGGTTTACTGTACAGCCCTCATCCACGTTTTAACAGTTAAAGTACGAATGTAGCAATGAGCATTTTCTGGTTTTTCTCTGGTGCACATGCCACCTGTACACACATATTATATATATATATATATATATATATATATATATATATATATATATATATATATATATATATATATATATATATATATATATATATAGTCACTTTTACCAGGTATATATGCTTGTAAAAGCCACAATGACCTCTTCGTTCCTCGATTTCCTCACACTTTGAACACGATTATCACCACGAAGTTTGAATACGAAACGTTAGATCAAATGAAGACTCCCCTTTACTTAACCTTATCACAAATCATCTTGCGTAGTTTCAGTTCTTTGTAATGACAAGCTGATATATATATATATATACAGTATATATATGTATATATATATATAATATATATATATATATATATATATATATATATATATATATATATATATATATATATATATATATATATATATATAATTTCTGTGATACTTGACTACTCTAAATTTCATGGTAACGACGGAAATGAAAATTAAAATATCATGGTATTTCTCTAGTTCGGAAAACACCGAAAAAATATACAACAGAATATCAAGTAATAACTCAGCCATATAAACAGTAAATAATGGTAGATCTAGGTAAGTGCCCGCGTCCGGTATTTCCTTGGAAATTGACTTTTCCTACGGTATTTTGGTACTTATTAAGAATTTACCTTAATTTTTTTGTCTGTCGACTGTAATTAACCTCAGAAGATGTACGATGGCCATCCCGGAATGCTATCGCGCATGCGCAGTGTTGTAGGGGAGCTTTTGGTAAAAAGTGGAGTTTCCTTCACTTGGGGGTGAAGCCCTCCGACTAAGTAACACGGCCTACTAGAGGTTAGGTTAGGTTAGGTTAGGGTACGTTAGGTTAGAATAGTTCCTTTTATAATAGGTTTCCTGAGCCAATCCCTTCTTAAACATATGGCTGCCTGATGACTTGCGTGTTCGCGGAACCGTTCCATATAGTTCGTGCGGAGCTGTTACTTAGAAATACCCAACAGATTTAAAACATCAACTTTTCTTCAGTTACCCACTTCGCTCAGAGAATGGATGTTGGAAGAACACTACTACAGAAAATGGTCATGGATCGACGATGAAGTAATCTATTGTAATATTTAAACAAAAAACCACTCCTTTTCCTTACACACACGCACACACACACACACACACACACAAATGACTTCTGAATACTCGTTGACTGAAATGAAAATAATTATATTTGTAAATTTATTTTTAATTTTTTCATATTTGCTGAAATCACCTTCTTCACCGTCGAAAAGTAGACGTGTTTATAGCGAAAGAATAAAACAACAAGCATTGAGCACAAGAGAAATGAATGACTCACCGCTATAAAGTACATTCGCAGTGAAGATCTTGGGAGTCTTGACTGATAAATAATGCAGGGTCGTTACTCAGATATGGTACCGTCCTTTCATTTCACGCTTCACTTTTGGATAATTGAAACAGGAGTCACAGCGAAGTAGACCTAACATCGGCCACGGAGTTCCAGCATCGCAACTGCATACACTATCAATTCTGTGTTCCTACGGAGGAGGTGGTTTTCCGGTCACACTTGGCTTGATTCTTTCTTAAAAACATTTAGGATAGAAATAAAATAAGGTTGAAGAGCGACTTTATAAACGATAACTTTTAATGAACAAAATTTCAGAGATGTGCATGGCATCTGCACCTGCTAGAAAAAATTCGACAGCATCAAATTTGAGAAAAGACGAGTGATGCTAAATCTCTTTGACCCTGGCGTTAAACGACAATGAGCTCCAAGCCCGAAGACGGTAAACAGTAAATCAATTCTCACAGTAAAAGAACGCATTACCTGGCAAACTTTCTGGTGAATCGCAATCGATTTCCCGCCGACTGATTTTATTCCAGCACGGCCACGAGCAGTGTTTATCATACTAAGACTTCAGACAACGCATTTTAAATACCGTGATCCATGGACATACCGAAAAATAAGAAGCTCTAAATGGACAGATATTCTGCACATAAAATACTTTTATGACGGATGCTATTTTTACATTTTCCATATAAAAATGTTTGTATGATGGGTGCCTACTTACATCGGACATTGGATGCTTACTTACATCGGACATTGGATGCTTACTTACATCGGACATCATAATGTTTACCACTCATACAATAAAACGATTTCTGAAATGAAAAAGGCTCCCAGTTTGACTCACTGATGCCTGAATACAGAATCACTACAGATCAATGTCTCTCATACAGCGTTGTCAACTGTAGTATCAGGTATTCACATTACTGAAAAATTATCTCTTATTTACAGAGCTCTTGGTTGCTGTAATGGGTACATTTTTACTTCGATGTAACCTGCACCTGATTTCATCAACAGAAAATCATTATTCAATTTATTACTGTATTTTTTCAGTAGAAAAATAATACGCTATCCTATTTTCCTAAACTCCTAAAGCATGAGTACAGTCTGTGGTTGAAGACACTGGGGACATGTAATAAGATGAAGAATTCCCGCTCTTTTGGATGAATAACTACGCACCATACATCAAGATGTTTTAATGAAGTGCTTTTATTCAATATCATTGAAAATAAACATCGTTACTGTTACGTTTTATGCGAAATGTTATTTTAATTACAACAAGACAGCATGTGTAATATTCTTCCTTGTTGTAATTCAAATATCATTTCGTATAAAAAGTCAAGTTAGCTCCTTAATTTTGCAGCCGCTGTCACCATTGTGCTCATTTCGATATTATATCTTTCATCTTAAGGTTTCCTGGATCTTATAAAGTGTCCTGAATGAATCATCTAACTACCAGACAGAGAATTCATTCAAAGTTTTCCGCAAACAAGTGTATCATATACATATGTATGATACAATCGTTTGCGGATAATTTTGAATGAATTTTCTGTCTGGCAGTAAGATGATTCATTCAAGACACTTTATAAGATCCAGGAAACCTTACGGTGAAAGATATAATATCGAAATTTCGCCGGTTCAAGAATAAAATCTGAAGAAGAATGTTTGGAGTCATTTGGTATGAGAATCAGAAAGGTGCTACTATAAAGGAAATTACGGAAGTCCCATATGTACATTAGATCATGATGAAAGGAGATGAGATAGCTTGGACATGTCCCCCGCACCGCCCCAGAGTACGGGGTAGGATAAGCTGGGCTCCCGTGCGACCGGGAAAAGTAGGAATACCCAGGCCCAATTGCATGGACAAGAGAGAGGAATTGAGCAAGATAAAACGCGGGAAATACACAAATGGCTAAATTTCACAGAGACTGTTTCACGCGGCGGTGGAGACTGATAACGATTTCTATTTTATCTAAATAATTGATAAATAATAATACATATATATATTATATATATACAGTATATATTATACATACACTCATATAATATACATATATATATAATATATATATATATATATATATATATATATATATATATATATATATATATATATATATATATAGTTACAAACCAAGAAATTCAAACGTTCCTTCTCAGTGAAACCCCTCCTCGGAATTGTCGCAGCGATAACGTATGCCATTCCATTTTAACTAAAAATA